>NC_056750.1:517934514-518154514 GCF_019279795.1 Protopterus annectens
GCAACTTCTAAAACTAAAAACCAACGCATGAGCCACGTCCACAGGCCTCTATGCCTAAAAAACAGATGATCAAAATGGCTGAAGACCTTATTACCTTGATCAGCGGTACCCATCCCCCTCCAGATAAGAGGGCTAGGCAAGACACTGATTATGAATCTTCATATCAGGTTTCTATTTCTTCTGATTCCTCTTCTGATCAGGAATTATCTATACTGCCCTATGAGGATTCTGATGCTGAAGAGTCTATTCCATCTGCATCTCCTCCAGAGGATTATTCATTTGGAGAAACCTTGCATACTTTAAGGGAGCATTTTCACTGGGAGAGTCAAGACTTCTCAGAATCAAAAAAGAGGCTCAGGGATTTCCTTCTCCCTCAGCACAAGTTTTTAGCCATTTCCCCTTGTTTTAGACATTGTGGATGATGTGTTTTCGGAGTCAATCCTGACCCCTGACTCCTTACCTCCGGCTTCCAGTAAGCCTGACAGATATTACAGGGTCCCTGACTCACATAAATTTTTATTTAGAAACCCTGCTGCTGATCCTGAAACTATTTCACAGGGTCCAAAGGGAGTTAAGGCCTCAACAGCAAAAAATCCTACCCCTCTGACAGAGATTCAAGGGCACTGGACAGATGAGGAAAAAAGGTTTATACGTCTGTAACCTTGGGCCTTAAACTGTCAATTTCATATGTTTAAGTACCAACAACATGTTATGGGATTGCTGAAACAGAAAATTATGATGATTTCGGAATGTGCAGAAAATAAAGAATTGCAGGAATTATTGCATGCAGCTGAACAAGTTGGAAAGCATACTTTGCAATGTGGTTTTGTTTCTTTAGAGGCCTCCTGCAGGGCCGCAGTTACTGGATCTGTGATTAGGAGGCATGCCTGGTTAAAAGAACAAAATTTGCCTGATCATGTTAAAGCTAAATTGTTAGATGCACCTTTACAGCATTATTCTCTGTTTTGTATTAAGGCAGAAGAGGTTTAAAGAAAATGGAAGACAAAGCTAAGTCTATGCAAACTGTTAAAGACTTCTTAAAAGTGCAACCGCCAAGATTCAGTAGACACTGGCCTACAAAAAATTGGTCCTTTCCTGTGTCAGAGCTCAAAGGGGCAAATCCAAACGCCCTAAGGGTTCCTGATACCAGGCACAAGAGTCATACAGGTCAAAGCAATGGGGCGCATCCACCTCCAAATCTGGAGGAGATGAAGCGCAAACCTATAGAAAGCAATCCCAATTACTTTACTCTGCCTACGCCAAGCACTTATCTTTTGGCAACACCTATAGGGAGAAAATTAGCACTTTTTGCTCAAAATTGGCAGTTAATAACCCAGGACAAGTGGGTACTAAACATCGTATCACAGGGATAAAGATTCCATTTCCACACTCTGCCAATGGCAAATGGTTGGCCAGATCTGCCAAAAAATCAATAGGCAGAGGCACAGAAACAGGTTACATCCCTCATGGATATGGGGGCCATTCAGACAGTACCAGAACAGGAAAAAGGACAAGGTTTTTACTCAAGACTCTTCTTGGTACACAGGACAAGGCCTGGCGGCCAATACTGGATTTATCAATTTTTAGACTGCATATGAGGAAACTTCAATGGTACCTAAATGTTTTATGGAGTCAACATTCACACAGTCTGGAAACAATGAATCCCTGTCATTCCCTGCCTGCAATAGGAATTTCTATGGTGGGCAAAGGCCTGTCACCAAAACATGGGACGGCCCTTCACTCTACCCCCTGCCAGCCAAACCTTAACAGACGCATCAGATTATGCCTGGGGGGCCCACATGGCAGGCAGATGCATTCAGGGCATATGGGCACCAAAGCAAATGCATCTACATATCAACCAGAAAGAGATGCTAGCTGTTCAAAATGCCCTAACAGCCTTCAAGGACTTACTTCATCCAGGACAACTACTGATAAAGACGGATAACACCACAGTCATGTGGTATATAAACAAGAAAGGGGGCACACACTCATGCCCCCGCTGTAGATTAACCATGGCACTGTGGCACACAGCTTTGACCTACCAAATACATCTTCAAGCTCAATTCCTGCCAGGAAAACAAAACACTCTGGCAGACGATTTAAGCAGAAACCTTATGGATCCTCACGAGTGGAAACTAAATCCACAAGTCTTCAGCATGATAACAGAGAAATGGGGGAGCCCAGACATAGATCCATTTGCCTCTCCTCAAAATTATCAATTGAAAAGATTCTGCACAAGGACTTCTCACAGCCAAGCATGGAAAGTGGACGCCCTATCCTTCAGTTGGAAAAACATATCAGTTTACGCCTTTCCTCCTCTGCCTCTTATACCAAGGTCCTCCTAAAAGTCAGGCAAGAGAAGCCAAAGATGATATTAATTGCCCCGGACTGGCCTCGCCAATACTGGTACCCAATCCTAAGGAACTTGTCTCACTACCCAGCTTGGACCTTGCCACAAAGACCACAACTGCTGTCCCAGCAAAACAATCAGATCCTGCACAATCAACTACAGACTGTGAACCTGGCAGCATGGCTAATCATGTAGTCATACAAACACCACCTCTCAGTAAAGCTGTGATGGATGTCATTTTGGAAGCCAGAAGGCCTAGTACTAGAAAATCTTATGCTGACAAATGGAAGAGATTCTGTGCTTGGAATCAAGCACAAGGAACTGATACAGCAGATCCACATATTCCTCAGATATTACAATACTTAACTGAGATGCTTGACAAAGGCCTATCTTTCGCATCAGTCAAAATCCATGCCTCTGCCATTTCGGCTCATTACAATATAGAGCCACCAATCTTTTCTCATCCTTTACTAAAGCAGTATCTTAGAGGAGCCAAAAATGTAAGGCCTCCTAGAAGATCACCATTGCCAGCATGGGACCTCAATTATGTGTTGGAAAAGCTCACCCTGCCTCCATTTGAACCAGCTGCTACCACTGATATAAAGTTCTTATCATGGAAGACAGCTATGCTAGTGGCAATTACTTCAGCAAGAAGAGTTTCAGAACTACAGGCCCTCATGGCTGTAGAGCCTTTTATCATATTTTACCCAGACAGGGTGTCTTTGAGGACAAATCCTACTTTTATGCCTAAGGTGGTTTCCAGTGTGGCTCTTAACCAAACAATTCATCTGCCAACTTTTTATCCGAATCCACAGAACAAAGTGGAGAGAATTCTGCATTCCTTGGACGTACACATACAGCTAAGATTCTACTTGAGCAGGACTAAGGCTCTAAGAAAATCTGAGCAATTACTAGTGTCATATGCTGCAGGATCAGAAGGAAAGGCTATTTAAAAGCAGACAGTTTTTAAGTGGATAAGCCACTGCATCCGTTTCTGCTACTTACACCATGGTAAACCAGTGCCCAAGGGCATTAGGTGTTATTCCACCAGAGCTGCAGCAACTTCAGCAGCCTTTCTCAGAGGAGTACCAACCAAAGACAATCTAGAGGCTGCTACTTGGAGTTCTGTTCACACCTTTACAAAGCATTACCATTTGCCTCTCTACTCTAAGTCCAGGGCAGACTTTGCCGCTGCAGGGCCTTATAGCTGCACCTAATGCTGTTTAGCTCCAGCCCCCCAACCATAGCTTTGGGATTCTACCCAAATGTAATGACTGCAACAGTGAAACATGAAGAACATAGTACAATTGTGTACACTTACCATAAATGTAGATGTTTAGAGTGTATTCACTGTTGCAGTCCAGGTTACCCTCCCACCATCTCCCTGTCATTCTAAAGTTTATCTTTCCTTCTCTATCCTCTACAACCTATGTGGTGTATATCCCTTTTTGGGGACACCCGACATCGGGGGCAAGAAAAACTAAAGAAAATGGTGTCGGCTGCATTTTTTATACCCCTGACGACCTGACGTCATGGAAGAGAAGACAGCAACTGACACAGGACTCAAGACTCTGGAATTCAGGCCGACTGAGGGCAACCTACCAGCAGATTACCCAAATGTAATGACTGCAACAGTGAATACACTCTAACATCTACATTTATGGTAAGTGTACACAACTGTACTTTCTCAAGGCACTGTCTAAGGCCAGGAATACTCCATCTTTGGGGCCGGATAAGATAATTGGCTTGCGTACTGGTTAGCCTGAAACATTACTTGTCAAACCACCTACAGAGGCTGTTCAGTATTAGCCTCAGAATAGGCTTTGAACTGGATGAATGGGGAATAGCAATAGTTATTTCCTTCCCCAATGGTGGGTTTCGGCAGACCCAGGTAATTGTAAACTGTTAAGCTTCAGTGGTGTCACCTTGAAGGCTGTGGAAAGGGTCATTATTATAGGTAACCTACAGACTCTTGACCCAACCCAGTTTGGATTTGTCAAGGGCAGGTCCTCCCTACTTAAACTGGTTGATTTCTTTTAAGTCTCTGAAGTAATGGACATGGGCATATCAATGCACACTACATATCTGGAACTCTCAAAGGCATTCTACAGCATCCCATACACTGGCATGAACTCTCCCTGCTAAATGTTAACCCCTGTGCTACTTTTGATAGCAAACTGGCTCAGTAATGGAACCTAGGCGTTAAGGGGTGGGCAGCTCTACCTCCTCCAAAAGTTCTCTCTCAAGTGGGAAGTCCCAGGGTTTCATTCTTTGGGCCTCTTCTTTTTGGCATTTACTTCGCAGAAGTCAGTGCTAATGTTAAGGGTTTGTGACTGACTAAGGTGGGAAGGTTCTGCCCAGCATAGAGAGGTAAAGATATAAAGCTGTGGAAATCAGGTCAAACACTGGACCTTCTGTGGCAGAATTCCTAAGTGTTACCACTGCTAAGACATTAACATACTCAAATGTTTAAGTTCATAACACAACTGTACCTTCTGGCAAGCCCCCTTACATAACTGTAGTATCTTCAGGAGCGTCATAGCAAGTATGTATGCATGTCCACCCTCTAGCTCCTTGTAATTTGTTGTGGATTGTGGTGTTTATTTCTGATTTTTTTATGGCTTTGCTTGCTTTCTTGTCTGGAAGGAAGTGAGGGAAGATGGGATGTAATGGATCTTTTCTGTTTTCTGCTTATGCTGAGTGTAGGATGTGGATAAGAGATGGACTTATTCTGAATAATTGTTTAAAATTTTTATCAGTGGTCTTTCTGGTGGGAGGAGGAGTTAATACGAATCTGCTGGCTAAGGTTAGAGTCATTGGAAACTCCTATTTCCAATTTCCTGGATAGTGGACTGGAGTTCTTCCCTAGAGTTTTATGGTAGTGGAAAGTACTTTTCTAGAGTGACCAAGTTCATTATATCCACAAATCTGCTTCCAAAAAAAAAAAAAAACCCTGAGCGCTTGAGTGCATAGCTTGTTTTGTTTTAATTTTTGTCATCTTGAACAAGTGCATATCTATTATATGAAATACATTTGTTTATTATGACAGAGTGTATTGTGGCTCACTGGATCTACTTCAAATACTCGAACAGCCGTACCATCAGATTTCATTTTCATAAAATGGGAATTGAAAAAACGAAATACCCCAACGGTGAATTTTTCCCAGGGCAAGTAAATACTTGACAAATGTCAACTAAATCTACACCAGACTAAATAAACCCTACCTAGGTGGGGGGGTGGGGGCTACTCCCCACAACCCCCTAACTGTATGTACCATCTCCTGGATCGCACTACAGTGCATAAAAAGGGCATGATGGGTAAGTGTTTACTTGCCCTGGGAAAAACTCTCCATTTTGGCATTTTTTTTTTTTTTGGTCTCGTGAAAATGAAATTTGATGATATGGCCGTTCGAGTATTAGAACGGGATCTGACTCCCTGTTCCAGGTCCAGCATGATGTCCTTCAAGGATGCATCTGCAGTCATAACATATGGGTTGTCCTGCCTCAGGCAGCCCCTTAAAAATTGTCCAGTCTCAGGGAAAGGAAATAGTTTAATAGCATTGTCTTTTCTCTGAGTGTATCAGCCATCGCATTACAAAAAGTAATTTAAAGACCACATGTCCTTTACTAAAAATTAAAATGTGGCACTCCAAAAAGTACTAATTTGCATTAGGGGAAAAAGAAAAAGGCAACAGCAGTGGACAACAGACTTTCATTTAAGTGGATTTGAGAGCAGGCAGAATGTGACAAATGTAGGTAAGTCTGTTGTAATGTTTCAGCATACTTGGTCATTTATGATTGCTATACTGTTTTTTTTTTTTTTTTTTTTTTTTTTTTTTTCCCCATCTCTTCTTGTTAAGGTCATACCAGCTTGTATTTCATGTTTTTTTTTTTGTTGTTGTTTTTTTTTTTTTTTTTTATATTTCTAAGAATTTTACTGTTTTCTTTTAAAACAATACTGAGTTGTGATAATTCTGCATTATTTTTGAAGTGAACCAAAGTTGTAATTATTGTCTGCCTTCTTTTTGCCCAGCTGTTTAACCGTGACTGTGAGCAAGCAGAGAATTGGATGGCAGCACGAGAAGCCTTTCTCAACAGTGAAGATAAAGGTGATTCCCTGGATAGTGTGGAGGCACTGATCAAAAAGCATGAAGACTTTGATAAAGCTATCAACGTCCAGGTAAGCAATCCTGGACTGAAGCATGTGTAACATTCTGAAGCCTTTTTCTCTGAGAAAATATAGTTAAAGTTAATATTTTAAAATGCCGCAAATCTGATGATTGTATTTTCTTACCATAACATTTTTGTTAGTCATATTTTTAGTTTAGAATTTGATGCTTAAAGTTTAAGCATTTACTGTGAACACACAGACAAATATTAGCAATGCAATTAAAAAAAAAACTAGAATGATAACTGGTGGTAAATATTACAAAAGTCATACCAATGAAAAATTCAGGAATCCGAAGCTTAAACAAATACCTTTACTTAGTGCACAATACTGTCACAAATTTAAAAAAAAATTAAATGTCAGGGAATGCCATTTTCTCATGGATGCATGCGGTGTGCAGAATTTTCAAATTCCTCCGTCCCTGCTTGTGTGGGGAGAAGCCCGTACCTTTTGACCAGTACAGTGTGTGCATCTTTGGGAACTCTTGATAGCTTTAAAAATTGATTAGGCTTTAAACCATTTGAATCTCAATATGATATACACTATACACCATCCGGTGCAGTTAAACTCCATTAATAATATCCTTTGACTGTGGTGAATGAAATAACATGCAGTAAAATATAACCTTGAAATCATTTTTGATGTGCACATGAAAAAATTTACATTATGGTTTTGCTTCAGCTTTCCTTGTACAAACTAGTAAATGATACCATATTAGTTTTAATTTTTATTACCAAATGTTGGGTCAGGGTTAAGGTTGGGAAAATATGGGCATATTCTGATCTGTCTTAGTCTTTACAAGTGCTGATTTACTCCCCTTTTTGAGGAGGTACTTGTGTAGTCCTTGTTCCTCTCCAACAAGTCCTTAACATTGCATCTTTTTGTTAAGAAAGCTGGGCCATCACTCAGAAGCTTGGAGATACTATATTGCTTTTCAGAATTTTCCAGTTACATAATACACTTCTGCTGGAGCAGAATTCACACTAAAATCCATTAACGTCCTAATTGATTTTACTATATTGCTGATAAAATGATGCCAAACACACAAAGGAATCTGTAATAAGCCTAAAATTCACCAGGTTTTTGCCATAGTTTCACTTAAAATCCGCTTTAGAATATTCAGTCTAATAACCTGTAAACAGAAAGGTCACAGATCCCAGTGTCATGTCTGTGATATAAATTCAGCACCGTTACTATCCACTCATCTTATTTTACTCCGCAGTATTCTTTTACAACCTAGTAATTATTAGTCTCACCCTTAGAATACAGCATCCAAAAAAATGATGCTATCCTATGAGTGATTGGCAGTAAACTTCAAAATGTCAGTGGTATCGTTAATATAACTGAGGAATTTAGATGACAAGGTTACTAAAGTGCTTCATCAGTACAATGTGAATACATTTGATATTGTCAAAAAGTTTGAATATCTTTCTGATGACCCTGCTCAAAAACCTAGGGGCCCGTAGATGCCTCCATTCACCACAATGGCCCCTTGGCTAAAGGTCTGTTAAAAAAACAAAACTGTTAATTTCATGAATTGACACTAATAAACCTAGTACCATGGAGCTGCTGTCTAAGGGTAACCAATTTTTTTCAGTGTAATAATCTTTGTTGTATACATTTTCTTGAAGGATCACTATGTAAGGAGTTCCATATCCATAAATGTTCATTTAGGTGACTGTGGCTTTAGTCCTTATTACTGTGCCCAGAGCTCATCATTCTCCTCCTTTGGCTGAAGTTTTTGCATCAAGAACAGTGCATGTCTGTAACCATGTGATCAGTTGGTTTCAGAGTTTGGTATAAAGATAAGTACCCATTGCAAACCTATTCTTTTTCCTTGGGTTTATTGTTATTTGTCTTTATTTCTTGATTGCTTTTCCAGATAACCTTGTGTCTGTGCCCAAAAAAGGTGCTAGAGTCCACATAGACATCACAGTAGTCACTGTATTTTTTGCTTGTGCTTATGCCACAGACTACAGATTTGTGACATTTGCTAGCGATTCACATACCCAAAACCCTTCAGAGTAGGTTGTGTACTACATAGGACTGTCTCAAACAGAAGAGGCTTGAATGCTTAGAATTGGGCCACTGCGGCATCTGCTGACTCATCTTCCTCCAACCTTCCACTGAAGGAGAAGCAAAAGGCGAAGGCAGGTAGCGATACAGTGGATGCATCAATGGCATCCAGAGCCCCCTGATTGGTCTGAGAGTGAGCTTTCCAGCGAGGTAGTTTTGCTGCCATGGACTGAACACTTTTTTTTTTTCCCTAATCCATTGCCACTGCCTGTTTGGAGACTGCTATGCCTGCAGAACAAGACATGCCCACCTGGACCAGTACACAGGAGGATTTTTCCACAGACTTCTGACTGTATATGCTTGCAGAAGAAACCCCACATTATTGTTGCTTGAGAGGTGGTGGTTGGGACATATCTCTGTCTATTGATACCTTGCTGTCCAGCTTATTGATACCCGCTGGATTGTCCCCCCACCCTAATTTTCTAGGTTCTCTTTGCACAGTGGTTCTCCCTTGCCAGATTTGTATTGAAGGCCTTGCAGGCCCTTCAGCCAGGTGCTGAATCTACAGTGGAGGTCCAACCAGGAGGAAGAGAGTTCAGTGTTTTGCCAAAGCAGAGCATTCCTGTGAAAGTGAGGGGGGTTAATTTAGTTTATTCTCAGTTTGCATTTGGTTTAAATTTTGATTTCCATTTTCTAGTAATTGCTTTTTTGGCAGACAGTACTATTTAACTTAGTAGGGTCTTTCTGTGTTTAGACCGTTCAGTTTTAATATCCCAGCTCAAAAAATCTTTTCAACCTCTACAAGTAAGTTGCTCTGCCAACATTACTGACAAAGTACCCTGGGGGTGATTTAAAAATCTGTCAACTCGTTACATTCCCTAAAAAAATATGTTCGCATTTACCCCTCTTTTTCATCATCTCTCCAGCATTTGCTTGTGGGAAAATTCTCTATAATCTCCTTGGGGGATAAAAATACCTATGCAGACACTTCCATGCAAAAATCATAAACTTTCAAGAATTGCTGTATACTTGGGAGTCATGCAGATGTCCTCCCACTGATGTCCTTCAAGGATGCATCTGCAGTCCTAACATATGGGTTGTCCTGCCTCAGGCAGCCCCTCGGTCGGCCGGATTCCAAAGTCTGGGTCTGGCCTCGGCTGATGTCGCACTTCACCCGACATCATAGCTGCTGTTAATTGGGTATAAAGGCATCAGCCGACGCCATTTTCCTCTGTCTTTCTTGCCGCGCGGTGCCCGAAGCAGAAGCTGTTCGCAAGTGCCGGTCGGTCAGATCCAGAGATTTCTACTACCGAAGACTTCTAAAAAGCTAAGTACCCCGTTGGGGACTCTTTCTTGCCTCAGCCGATGTCAGAAAAAGTAAATAATTGTTTAACTTGTGGGAAACAAATACCTCATAAGGATTTCCACTCTCACTGCCTTCCTTGCTTAGGCCCAGACCACGACGTATCAGCTTGTCTAGCCTGTGCTTCCTTCAACCGACGGACACTTAGACGTCGGTCGGAGTTTGCAGAGGAGTTTTTTGGTCCCGCTTTTGCTTACAAAATGCCGTCGGAGACTCCGACTTCACAATTAGCTAAAAAGCGTAAGGAAAAGGACCGACACTCGCAGTCCGCGGTTTCGGCCGAAACCACGGTTAAGCCAACCGCGAGTGTCTCGGTTTCGGCTGAAACAGAGTCCTCGGTTCTTCCTTTGGCCGAAAGCATGCCTCTGACAGCCGAGGCCTCACACAGCATGGCTGAATCTGCTACTGAAATTTCTCCTGCTGTAGCAGGCACCCAGGATTTATCTGATACTATTCCTTTAGACATATCTACTCCTGCACATGGAATAATTCCATGCCTGAAACAAGAATTCCTGTGGTGGGCTCAGGCCTGTCAGTTGAACAGAGGACTGCCTTTCCACAAACCTCACCCAAGCCAGACTATCACCACGGACGCCTCAGACCTAGGCTGGGGGGCACACATGGTGGACAAGTGTATACAAGGCCTATGGACACAAGACCAGCTGAACCTACACATAAATCAAAAAGAGATGCTGGCAGTGAAACAGGCAATTCAGCCACAGATCCAGCTACTACCACTTCCACAGGACAGACACAATGACTTGACTCTGATACCGCCTACCAGGGAACAACTGGAAGCACCCTTAGGTGGAAAGCTAGCCTTATTTTCCGTAAACTGGCATTACATTACAGGAGACAAATGGATTTTACAGACAATAGACAAAGGCTACAGGTTTCACTTCCACACTCTACCAAAAAAGAGAGGAATGCCAAACCTACCACCCAACCAGAAAACAAACGCTCTAGGGCAAATCAACCACTTACTAAGGATGAGAGCTATAGAAAAGGTACCGCCTATGGAACAAGGACAAGGATTTTACTCCAGACTTTTCCTGGTACCAAGGAAAGAAAACCAATGGAGGCCTATTCTCGACCTGTCCGCTTTGAATGCATATCTCATTGTTCCAAAATTCAAAATGCTGACCCTACAGCAACTTCTTCCCATGCTGGGCAAGGAGTCTTGGCTGGTGACTCTAGATCTCAAGGAGGCATACCTGCACGTCCCTATATGACCAGATTGCAGAAGATACCTCAGATTTCTTGCAGGATCAGAGCATTATCAATTCTCAGCATTGCCCTTTGGCTTATCTACTGCGCCCAGAGTATTCACGAAATGCCTGGGATCAGTAATTGCTCATTGCAGGCTTCAGGGAATTCAGATTTATCCATACCTGGACGACTGCCTAATACAAGCGGACAACAAGACCAAATTAACAAAAGATTTGGAAAAGGTTATACAACTACTGCAAGCCCTGGGATATACAGTCAACATGAAAAAATCAAGGCTGGCACCATCCCAAAGGATAACATTCTTGGGTGCAGAACTGGACACTTCAAATCAGATGGCATTTCTCACAGCAGAAAAGCAAAAGCAACTACCACTCTATTTCATGGCATTAACAACACAGAACCAGCTTACAGCAAGGAAAGTCCTGCAAGCCCTGGGTTACATGGCATCCTGCATAATACTAATTCCACATGCCAGGCTGCATATGAGGAAGTTGCAGTGGTACCTAAGGAATGTATGGTCTCAACACAAGCACAGTCCAGAAGCCCAGATTCCAATAATTCCATGCCTGAAACAAGAATTCCTGTGGTGGGCTCAGGCCTGTCAGTTGAACAGAGGACTGCCTTTCCACAAACCTCGCCCAAGCCAGACTATCACCACGGACGCCTCAGACCTAGGCTGGGGGGCACACATGGTGGACAAGTGTATACAAGGCCTATGGACTCAAGACCAGCTGAACCTACACATAAATCAAAAAGAGATGCTGGCAGTGAAACAGGCACTTCAGACATTCAGACCGTTTCTTCAACAGGGTCATTTGCTGTTGAGGACGGACAACACCACAGTCATGTGGTATATCAACAAACAGGGAGGCACACACTCATATCCTCTTTGCCAGATGGCAATGGACCTGTGGAATGTGGCCCTGAACCTCAACATTCAACTCCAGGCCATATTTGTGCCAGGAAAAGAAAATATACTAGCAGACACCTTAAGCAGAACTACCACGGATGCCCACGAATGGATGCTGCATCCAGACATCTTCAAATCCATTACAAAGAAATGGGGACTACCAGAGATAGACCTGTTCGCATCCCCACACAACCACCAATTGAGAAAATTCTGCACAAGGACATACCACCCACTTGCTTGGAAGGTGGACTCCCTATCCTTCAGTTGGGAAAACCTGACAGCATATGCATTCCCACCTCTTCCTTTGATGCACAAAGTGCTACTGAAGATCAAAGAAGATCACCCAAGGATCATCCTGATAGCTCCAGACTGGTCGTGGCAGCATTGGTACCCGCTGCTGAGGAGTATGTCTCGGACACACGCATGGCCTCTACCTCTAGTTCCTTTACTGCTAACACAGAACAACTACAAGATCCTACATCCAAACTTGAAAACACTGCAGCTAGCTGCTTGGAATATTACATAAAACAAAATAACCCAGATTTATCTCAGAGGGTTAAAGACATTATCCTGGAGGCTCGCAGACCCTCCACAAGGAAGACTTATTCAGCCAAATGGAAAAGATACCTCATTTGGAGTGCAGCAAAAGGAGAAAATGTATCATTAGCAAACATAGCTAACATCCTGGAATACTTAGCAGAACTTTTCCACAATGGCCTGTCTTACTCCTCCATTAAGATTCATGCATCAGCAATTTCAGCAGAATACAACATGGATCCTCCAGTCTTCTCTCATCCTCTACTCAGGCAGTTTCTGAGAGGAATTAAAAATGTAAAGCCTCCAAGGAAGCCACCTTTGCCTACATGGGACCTTAACTTTGTGCTGGAAAAGTTAACACTTCCCCCTTTTGAACCAGCAGCAACAGCAGAATTACAGTTCTTATCTTGGAATACTGCTTTCCTGCTTGCAATCACTTCAGCAAGAAGGGTTTCTGAATTACAGGCATTAATGACAGTACAACCCTTCCTTATCTTCCATCAGGATAGTGTCTCCTTGAGAACTAACCCTACTTTTATGCCAAAGGTGGTCTCCAGGGTATCATTGAACCAAGCAATCCACCTACCAATATTCTTCCCCAACCCACAGAACAGGGGGGAAAGACTACTACATACCTTGGATGTGCACAGGCAATTGCGCTACTATCTGAACAGAACCAAGAACAGTAGAAAAACTGACCAGCTTCTGGTAGCATACTCAACAGGAATGGAAGGAAAAGCAATTTCAAAACAGACAGTCTCAAAATGGATAGGAAATTGCATTAGATTTTGTTACTCTTTTCATGGAAAGGCAACTCCAGAGAACATCAGACCTCACTCCACAAGGGCTACAGCCACTACTACAGCTTTCCTACGAGGAGTGGCTACCAAAGACATTTTAGAAGCGGCTACTTGGAGCTCCGTGCATACATTTGTCAAGCATTATAATCTACCTTTATACTCCAGATCCCGAGCAGGTTTTGCAACTGCTGTTTTGCAAGGGATCGTAACTACACCATAATCATCTTAGTGCCTCCTCCCCCAGTTTGGCTATGGTATTCTACCCATATGTTAGGACTGCAGATGCATCCTTGAAGGACATAGTACAGTTTTGTACCTACCATAAATGTAGATGTCCGAGAGGTATGCATCTGCAGTCAGGATTACCCACCCTCCTTCCCCTCTGTGGTGCTCCTAGGGTATTTGCCCATCTTGTAGCTAGCTGGGGGAATCTATTATTGTGTATTTGTTTGTATATATGTATATACATGTTTATTTTTGTTTGCTCTCAACTGTTTGGAATCATTTGCATTTATCCAAATTTAGCCTTCCTAGAGGGCACCTGGCATCTGGGGCAAGAAACACTGAGGAAAATGGCGTCGGCTGATGCCTTTATACCAAATTAACAGCAGCTATGACGTCGGGTGAAGTGCGACATCAGCCGAGGCCAGACCCAGACTTTGGAATCCGGCCGACCGAGGGGCTGCCTGAGGCAGGACAACCCATATGTTAGGACTGCAGATGCATACCTCTCGGACATCTACATTTATGGTAGGTACAAAACTGTACTTTTCTGTATATATTGCCTTTCCATTCTCACCTCAGTCATTTTTTCTACTCTTTTCTGATTGATTGTTACAGTTATAATGCATAATTACACACTCTACTAAATATCCCTTTTTTAACAGCTTCTGTTCTCGACTCACTTAAAAGCTCAATCAGAGCTGCTGTTGCACTCCTCTGTTCCTATTTGCCTAAACTCGGATATCAATCCCTGGTAGGGAAGGCAATTCTGAACCCTCAGTCCAGACTTCTGTTAAGCCTCATTCCACTCTTACTACCTTTTCCTTCCTAATTATTTGCTCCCAGTACGTTGGCTCCCTTACTAATTTTATTCAATAAATTCCATCCCCTCTTGCCTATGTTCTATGCCCCTACTTTGCAGTCATCTGCTTTTTTAATTTCTCTTTTCTCCATTCCATTATTGGCTTAATTAAAATATTTTCTGATACTTTATAAATATTTCTAAATGATTGGTATGTTCCTTTTTTGTTCTGGTCACATGTCTGCATCCCAGATTCTATTCTGTCCTTATTTCATCCCCCCACCCTTCTTTCTTGTTTCAACATTTGTTTTCACTTTAATTTGTAACCTTCTAGTTGTGTCATTGTATATGAGGCTTAACTGTATAGCTCCAAATCATCCTTCAGACCTTCAGATCTGGTAATCCTAAACCATTTGTTCATTCATGTACATAACACTAGCGGGTCTAGAAACATTTGCACTGTTTGTACCTTGCTGTCCATAACCATGGTCAAGATTCCAACTTCTCGATTTTTGTATTTTTTGTTTAGTCTACTTCCACATGTCTAGTTGCCATAATGTATTTTAGTCGATACACTTAAATATCTCATTTTGTCGTGTTCCCTGTACATTTGGGTATTGCTGAACCAATTCATGTGTGAGATTGTCTTCATTTATTTTGTGTCCTGAAAAAGACCGAAATTGTCTCAAAATCTCAAGTACAGAATATTAAGTGTAGGTAAGGCCAATTTTTCATATCACCATGCCAATTATATCCTTGAATTTCTGAGTCCTTTATTTTATTTGCTGGTTGCTGCAAGTATAAAGCAAGTAAGTGAGAAAGAGAATGCCCTTGCCTGGTTCCTCTTCTCAAACATAGCTCATCAGAGAGGAACATTCCCATCTTAATTCTTGCCTCTGATCCTTCATCTGTCTTTCCAGTTAACCTATTACTATATCAGTGAATGCACATCACTTTCAAACGCATTTCAGTCAATTTAACGTGGCTGTCTTAAGTTGCCTAGGAGAGAAAATAGAGGGAGGTGTTTGATGCTGACCAAGGGCAGAACTTTTGGAGTGTGAGCAGACTGCTAATCGTGTTACAAAACACTCCATGAGGTGTGAATATGATGCTGTGGATTTAATATCTAGGACAGTAGCAAAACGTCCTATAATTAAGAGTCTCAACTGGCTGAAGTTATAATGCTTGCCAGGTGATTTCAAAACTGCAGCTCCTTAATGCTTCTCTTGTCTTTTGAAAGCCCAATATCTGAACTGTTGAAAGTGGAGGAAAGGGGTAAAGTAATGTACGGAGTGAAATAATTTTCCTCTTTCAAAACTAGACCCCTTTTACTGCAGGCAAAGAAAGGGTAAACCTGGTAAACAAGTCAGAGGTGAGAAAGGCCATTTCAAGAAAAGATGGCAGGCAGAGGCCGGTGGAAAGGAAAACCTGGGGGGGGTTCTTGAGCCTTATCCTCTAATGGGGAGCCGCCATGAGTACATGGGAGCCTACCCTCTCCCCATCCTCACCACATCCCTATCCCAGGATTTAGGCAGAAACACTGAGTGGCACCTGGTTTGGGAGCCCATTACATAGGACTAATGAATGCTACTGATTGTCTGCAAAGAATACACATTACAGTGGGAAAATGTACTCAAAATGTCAGGAGTTCCTGCATTGCAGAGAGGCCAAAAGCACCCAATTTCCCCCTATCTTTTTGGACCTCTTAAAAAAGATAGTTATAGAAAGGGTCCCATGTCAGGAATGAAACAGAATCTTAATTCAGACTTTTCATAGTGTCCAGAAAGAAGGATACATGTAGTCCCGTTTTGGATCTGTCCAAATTAAACACCTTTCTGAAGGCTTCAACATTCAAAATGCAACTCTTCAGGCACTGGTACCATCCTGATCTCCAAAGCTTTAGTAATCACCCTGGTCTTGAAAGATGCTTACCTTCATATATCTGCCCACCAAGGCCATGGGTGCGGTCTCAGATTCTTTACTGACGCCTGGTCTCATTGATTAACTTTTGCTGAACTAAGGAACCCATTATCTTTCCATTCCTGGATGACTTTCTTGTTTAGGCACAATTGAAGGGAGAAGTGAACAGGGTACTGGTCATAACCATGGATCTCCTTCACAAACTGAACTCATTCTAAACCTCAAGAAGTGAAGTCTGTTACCTTCCCAAAAAAATTATTATTTTTTTTTTAATCTCCATGTTAAATACAAATGTACAGAAAGCCTTCCTGTCTCCAGACAAAGTGCAGAGCCTTCATGCTTATTTCAGTCACTGTGCAAGCCCTAATAGAATACAGCGCACTGATACTACAGGAAGTCAAAGATGGGTGTAGTACTTCCAGGATCTTCTCCCAAGACAGAGCCTACAGTGAAAGAAGAGGAAGGAGGAGCCTGCTTTAGAAGAAGTAAGATCAGCACTAGGGAAAATTAAGTTGGGGAAAAAAATCAGGCTAAGATAAGGTCACGGCAGATATAAGAACATTTGATGAATTAGGGGCAAAGTGACTCCTGAGGTTGCTCATAGTAGTAAGGAGAGAGAGAAGCACATCTTAAAATGACTGAAGAATAAGCATTCTGGTGCCAGTGTAGGGGACATTCACAATTGTAGGTAGTGTAGAGTTATCAAACATAGCATGAAAATGCTAGAGAGGGTGATAAGTGAATATGCAGAGTGGTAGAAAGGTAAGATGGGAGATGAGCAGTTTGGATTTGGATCAGGATTGCAGCACAACCTACCCAATATTCGTAATGATTGATATAGTTTTGAGGAGGATAGAGAGGGGAGAGTCCATCTGGCCATTCCTAGATTTAGAGAAAGCATATGACATGGTCTAAAGATATCTCATTTGGGCAGTCCTGTGAAGGTTCAAAGTTAAGGAAACGGTGGTAAAATTAGTGCTGGCTATGACAAGGAACCCAGTTTCAAAAGTACAAACGATATTCTGACTCTCTCAGGGGTTCCCAGTGGAAGTGGGTATACATCAGGTTCAGCTTTAAGACCACTGCTGTTCATACAGGTGTAAACTACATTAGCAAATGGGTTGGAAGGGACAGACCAACAATTATGTATGTAGACAATGCAGCATTATGAGCAGACTCTGAACTGGAACCACAGTAAGGAAGGGAATGGAATGATAAGATTGAACAGAGACAAGATGGTAGTCATAGCAGCCTCTGAAATGCTTCTGGATGTGTTCAAGTAGTAGCAGCTGCCCAAGGGAGCAGATTGTTTTTCAATTTGTTTTGAAGACTCCAGGCATCTGGGGACTCTTAGGTTCATAGGCTGGTACTAGGTTATCGGCTCTAGGGCCTATACAAGCCTAGCCATAACAATTCCCTGGCTATTTATTCCCACAGTATTTACTTCCCTGGACCCCTGTCTAGCAAGGGCAACTGATGCGATCCCTGGGGTCTATTTCCCATCTCCCATCCAATCATCAAGGTTCCTTTTGAAGAGGGCCAAAGAGGCACTCTGCTTGACATGTATGGGCAGTCCATTCCAGAGTCTTGGGTGCCTGTTCCTGGATTGCATTCTTACTACAGGGGGTGCAGTTCAAGATCCTTGTTGGGGAGAGTGACCATAAAGTATACAGTCAGAGAGTGTCCATTGGTGAAATGAAAAGCAGTCCACACTGGACTGTCCACTAGTGAAATGAAAACCAATCCACACTGAACACTGGTAATTACTTCCCCAAAGCTGTTGTGATTGGGCATAGATGGATTCAAAATAAAGTATTACTTGTAATAATTAATGAAAAATGACAAATATATATATATATATATATATATATATATATCTGTATAGGTTAATTGCTTTCATCCATTGTATTCATGGCTTCGTTAGAACCTTATGTCAAACTCTAAATCCTTGCAAAATTTAAAGTCTTTGTCCTGTGCTCAATGTGATGTGTTTTTAATGACTTAATGTGATGTTAACTGAATGTGTTAAATTTTTTTTTTTTTTGTCTACAAAACTCATAAGTTACACATTTCCCCATAAACCATGACTTTTCAGTATCAAACAGAAAACACTGGGTTATTTTTAGTCCATCCCCAGTACTATAGTGAGAGAGACAGCAAACATTGTATTTTAAAAGAAGACCAAATTTGAAAAATACCCTGGAATGGACACTATCTGCAACTTTTAGTAATATCCTTAAAACTTTAAAATGAGAGCATTGTAAGCAATGTCTGTTTATAAATGTGAAGGAGAAAAGGAAGGTTATTAATAGTCATTAGTGGCAGCAACTAGGTAGATTTAACTGTAATACATGTGGAGCAATCTTACCTAGATTGCTGAGAGTGAAGCATTGCATTTTATTTAGGGAATACAGGATTGGCTTTAAGAATGCTTATGTACTAGCATTTGTATAGTATTCCCAAGGGAAGTAACTCTAACAGCTTTGCTAGGGACATGGAGAAATGCCAGGTTTTAAGTCTTTTCTATTTTTAATGGAGAAAGTGGCATTCCCCTGAAGGGGGATTGGAAAAACTAACTTGGGAATCTATGCGGCAGCTCAGATTATAAGCTACCAAGTATACTGGCTTTAACAAGACTATTATTTTGAATAGTGTTACAAGAAACGAGAGCAATGACTTCACCTTTTCCAGATGTTCTTGTTTTTTTAAAAGTATTTTTTTTATTCATATTTTTTTTGTTGCAGTTCTCATTTTGGGGAAACATGTTATGACTTTTTAGATTATTTATTTATTTTGTTTAAACACATTCAGTTAACGTAGTGTTATCTACCACATGCCAGAATGATTTTAAATTTTGCAAGTTTTTTTTTTGTATTTTGTATTTATATGTCCTTCTAGTCATATGCTGCTGTATCCATAACACAAGGGAGTTTGCCTCTGGTGAACTCTCGTACATCCGGCCGTAATACAAAAGCTAAATGCTACTAGTAGGGTGCGCACAATGTCCTGTGCCTCTCCCTGCGGACATCTGGTATAAAGTGGATGTCAGCACGCACCCTCCTGAGAACTTTTCTGCTGCCTTTGTGACTGCCAGCTCCAGTTGTTGCTCCTTCGGAAAAGTGATTTCGCACCATCTGAATTTAGATGAGTACCTTATAGTTTTTTTTTTTATCTCCTTGCTACTGCTTTGGGTTCATGTCAGGTAGAAAGGGCAAGTGTAGGTGTGGAAGGCAAATTCCATGTAAGGATTTGCATGAGCTCTGCCTGTTTTGCTTAAGCCAAGAACGCAACCAGACCACCTGTAGTATTTGTAAGGCCTTTGTTCCCAAAACCCTTAGAAGCCGCTTAGCAGCGTTAAAACTTTACCTAGAGAATAAGAGACTTAAACAGTTAGCTTCTGGTATGGATCTGACGTCGGGTACCTCGGATGAGCCACCAGTCAAAAATGCAAAATAGTCTAGGCCTGATCCAACTGCTGCTCCCTCAACTCAACCTCTTGAGGCCAGTGAATGCCCGGAGTCCAAGCCAGAGCCTTCAGATCTTCCTTTGGCGAACAGCCCGGAGGAAGCCTTAAAAGTAGCTGAGGTCACATCCCGGAGGGAATGGCAGGTGTCCGATTCGGTTGCCGAAGGGGAACCTAGGCTCATAATTTTCTGAGGGGCCGTGTGGGGTGTCTGAGATTGTAGTGCGATAAGATAAAGCCTCAGATATTGTAGCTTGCCACCCGGTGTCCAGACCTCCTACTCTTCACCGTATCTTGGATTCTTCGGCATCTGAGTCGCATAAAAAGAGAAACAAAAGACAAAACATATTGCTTATCTTCCAACACCCTCTACTATCGAACAGCCTCCAGATTGACAGGCCTTCACCCAAGTCCTTCTAAACGCCTTCCTGCCCTTGTCAGGCCGCAGCTCCAGTCCAGGCTCCTTTGGATTCTAGCCCTGAAGGTAAACCTGCTCCCGATGTGTACTCGAGAGAAGAGGATTCATCAGATGATGAATCCCTCATTTATTCTTCTCAAATTGCTTCCCCTCTGGGATATGCTTCCCCAGAGGAGGAGTCCAGCGGCACAGACTCCCCAGGAGAGGACTTCACCTTTGGGGAGACTGTTACACAAATGTAAAATTTCCTGATTCACAGCCTCCTGCACCCAAACAGCCAGATAGATTCTCCAGGGTCCCTGATGAGGCTAAATTCCTGTATAAAACCCCATCTGCAGACCCCTCAGTTATGAATGTGGCTGCTGACAAAACTTCGAAGTTGCTTCCCTCCACCTCTGTACTGCCCTCAGATAAAGAGAGCAGACCGGGGAAAAAGTATACACCTCTGCCACTGTAGCAGTAAAAGCCATCAAATACCAGACACACATGGCCAAATACTCTGTGGCTCTAATGGCAGATGTGGTCAAACAATTGGGAGAGCTCCCTGACTCCCCAGCCAAGGCCAGAATATCCACACTTGTGAATTCCTGCACTCAAATAACCAAACACTGTATCAGGTGTAGTTATGCTGTAGAAACCTCATCAGACCTGCCGCCTCTGGATCTGTCATCAGGAGATGCTCTTGGCTTATATTACAGCCACTGCCTCATGACTTCAAATCTAAACTCCTGGATGCTGATCTCTTCAAGACCCTCCAGACAAAAGGCAAGGAGCTTCAGGATTTGAGACATAGTTTTGTCTCCCCAGTTCCATGTTTTCAAAGGAACTACCCTGCCAAAACCTCATTTGTGAGAACCTCAGCTAGGAAAATGGAAAAAAAAAACAAAAAGGACCACAGGAAACAGTCCCCTTCAAGGTCTGTTTCCTCTGTGCCTACTTCCAAACAGTCCTGTCAGGGTAAGCCTGGTAGCCTATGACTATCAGGCACTTCACCCAGACACTCCTCTTTCCATGCATCTCTCCCTGCGTGGAATCTGGTTACCCAGGACTCTTGGGTTTTAATCTATAATAAAACAAGGCTACGTCTTGACTTGGAGAGCCCAAACCTACTCCCAAAGGCATTCCTCAACCTCCTTGAGACCAACTACCCTTCTTCCCACCAGTCCTGCAGGAACTTCTCGCTTGGGGAACAGTTCAAGAAATCACTTCACATGCAAGAGGAAAGGTGTTTTATTCCAGAATTTTCCTGGTCCCCAGAAAAGAAGGACCCTGGAGGCCAAGCCTTCCCCAGGCCTTCTTAGTATCCTTGGATATAAAGAATGCCTACTTGCACATCCCAATCTATCCCCTCTTCAGAAAATTCCTCCGCTTCTTGGTGGATTTGGCATACTTTCACTTCTTTGCTTTACCATTTGGTCTCTCTACGACCCCAAGAGTATTTACAAAATGTCTGACTCTAGTCATGGTCTTTGCCAGGACAAAGGGAATACATCTTTCCCCTACCTCAACTATATCCTTATTCAGGCTGTGTCAAGTACCATGGCCCTACAACTCTTGGACTTCACCATCTCCCTCTTGACAGATCTGGGATTTACCATAAATCTCAAAAAATCATCCATAGTACCCACACAGGATCAGGTGTTCTTGGGATGTCTGATTCTGACAGGGAAAATGATGGCCTGCCTTCCCCCAGAAAACAATTGTGTTACTCACTTCTTACTTCAGGGAAATACTTCCTCTCAAAGCCATTTCAGCCAAGGAATTTCTCAGAATCCTGGTATTCATGGCCTCCACCATCCCCATGTTACCTCTGGCAAGGCTTCACATGAGGAAGTTCCAATGGTACTTGTGAACTATCTGGAAGCATCTGCATCCCCTAGAGTTCATGGTCCTCTTGCTACCATGCCTTGCCAGGGAACTGAATTGGTAGATAACCCAGATTCAGGCAAACCCAGGCCTGCCCTTGCAAGCCCTTCCCCCCAACCAGGAATTCACAGATGCATCAGACACAGGATGGGATGCAATGTTTGGAGAATGGAGAGCGAGGAGCTCCTGGACCCTCACTCAACAGAAAGACCATATCAATATCCAGGAAATGAGAGCCTTGATATTGGCCTTACTAATCCTCAAATATCAGCTTCTTCCAGGCACTCTGAGGTGGTACACAGACACTACCACTGTGCTGTGGTACATCAACAAACGGGGGAGGACAAGGTCCTACCTCCTGTGCAGGCTGGCCGTGCAGGCTTGGGGAAATCACTCTGGAAAGGCAAATCATGCTCCAAGTGGTATACATCCTTTCTACAGGCAATTTAATGGCAGATTTATTAAGCAGGACCATGACCCTGTCTCACAAGTGTATGCTGAACAGAGATGTGTTTCTGGACCTGGTCCATCGGTGGGGTATTCCAGATGTGGATCTTTTTGCCTCCCTCATGAACAGACAGCTTCTAACCTTCTGCTCCAGGACACCACATCCAGAAGCATGGAAAGTGGATGCTCCTTCAATTCCCTGGAAGGGGGATGGAAGCTTATGCATTCCCCCCAATGTTCTTCGTGTTTCACTGTTGCAGTCATTACATTTGGGTTATCTGCCTGCAGATAGCCCTCAGCCGGCCTGAGTGTCATAGTCTTGGGTCCTGCGTCTGATGCTGTCTCTTCTTCCTGATACCAGCTACTTCAGATTTGCAGGCCCCTACTGAGACCCATTCGGAGTCCGGTATGCTGCGAGATGCTTCTTCGACTATGGAACTTGTGGATGTCTCTACCTTGGATGGGTCCGGAGCCGCTGTGCAAGCACTGGCTTCTGAGGGTGTATTCAGGCCTACTGACTTGCATTTCAAACCAATGCCATCTTCTTCTTCAAGGCCTAAAACTCGACCCACGCCTAGAAAACCGATGTCCAAACCGCATGGTCAGGCCCATATGCCTAAAAACAAATGATAAGAATGGCCGAAGACCTTATTACTTTAATTAGAGGAAGCCAGCCTTCACCTTCTAAAAGACCTAGAACAGATTTTCCTTCTGATTCTTCTGATCAGGATTCTGAAATTTCTGTTTCTTCTGATTACCAGGATTTGCCTTTATCCACCTATGAGGATTCTGATGCAGAAGACTCCATACACTCTGCTTCCCCTCCAGAAGATTTTTTTCTTTTGGTGAAACCTTGCACACTCTTAGGGAGCATTTCCGCTGGGAAAGCCAGGATTACTCTGACTCCAAAAAGAGGCTTAGGGAATTTTTACTCCTACCTCAACACAGGCCTTTAGCTATCCCTCCTGTCCTGGACATAGTAGATGATGCCTTCTTGGAATCTAGACTGGCCCCAGACACTTTACCTCCGTCTCCCAGGAAACCTGACTGGTATTACAGAGTACCTGACTCTCAGAAGTTCCTCTTCAAGAATCTTAGTGCGGACCCAGAGACTATTTCACAGGGACCTAAAGGCATTAAGGCTACTACTGCCAAAAACCCTACCTCCTCTGATAGAGATTCCAGAGCCTTGGACAGATGGGGTAATAAGGTATACACTTCTGCTACTTTGGCCATTAGGGCCTTAAACTGCCAGTTTCATGTGTTAAAGTATCAGCAGCATATTATTGGGCTACTTAAACAGAAAATGATGTTGATTCCTGACTGTGCTGAAAATAAAGAATTACAGGATTTAATGCATTCTGCTGAACAAGTTGGTAAACATACTTTGCAATGTGGTTTTGACTCCTTAGAAGCATCTTGCAGGGGTGCTGTCACTGGGTCTGTTCTTAGAAGGCATGTTTGGCTTACGAAGCAAAATTTGCCAGGTCATGTTAAAGCTAAATTACTGGATGCTCCCTTAAACCAAGACCGCCTGTTTGGCAACAGAGCAAAAGAAGTACTTAAAACAATGGATGAAAAAGCTAAATCTGTGCAAACTGTTAAAGATTTCCTGCAAGTATTGCCTCCCAAATTTAGTAGACATTGGCCTTCTAAGAATTGTTCCTTTCCTGTCTCTTCCAGGCCTTCTCAGTCCAAACCCAGGAACAGCAGACCACCTAGGCTACAGTATCAAGGTACTCACAGGCCTAAGCAGTGGGGAGGGGGGGGCTCCCACTTTCAAAGCTGGAAGTAGTAAGACACCCCCTATGGAAAACTGTCACAATGACTTAACCTTAAACCTTCCAAGCCCTGCACAACTGCCTGCTCCCTTAGGGGGAAAGATTGCCCTGCATGCAAAAAACTGGGAACTCATTACTAAGGACAAATGGGTTTTAAATATAGTTTCCCAAGGATACAGATTCCACTTCCACACCTTACCAACCCCAAACGGTTGGCCAGACCTACCCCCAAGTCAGTGGGCAGAGGTTCAACAGCAGGTTCTCTCTCTTGTAAGTATCAGGGCTATTCAACCTGTCCCAGCAGAAGAAAAGGGGACAAGGTTTTTACTCAAGACTTTTCCTGGTACCCAGAAAAGACAGCTCATGGCGTCCTATCCTGGACCTCTCTATTCTAAACACCTTTTTGGTAATCCCAAAATTCAAAATGCTAACTCTTCATCAGCTGCTTCATATGCTAGGCAGAGATGCCTGGTTGGCAACCTTGGACTTAAAGGAAGCTTACCTGCACATTCCAATAAGGGAATCTTGCAGGAAATACCTACGCTTCAGAGCAGTCTACATGCGCTGTCAGTTCTCTGCACTTGCCTTCGGCTTATCTGCTGCACCCAGGGTATTCACAAAGTGCCTAGCTCCAGTCATTGCATTTTGCAGGCAAAAAAATATTCAAATATACCCATACCTGGACGATTGTCTAATTCAGGCAGAAAGCCAGGACATGCTACTAAATCATCTGGCATTTGTAAAGAAGCTGCTAACCTCACTGGGGTGCACCATAAATGAAAAATAATCTCATCTAGTACCCTGCCATCAAATTGTATTCCTGGGAACATGTTTGAACACAACTTCCCAGATGGCTTACCTCATGCCAGAGAAACAAGTTTGACAGCCTACTTCAAACTACTGGCCACAAAGACCCAGTTATCTGCAAGGAAAATCATGCAAGCCCTGGGGTTCATGGGCTCTTGCATCCTACTAATTCCATATGCAAGACTGCATATGAGGAAACTACAATTGTATCTAAAAAGACTATGGTGTCAACATTCTCAGGACCTGGAATCTATGATTCTTGTCATTCTTTGTATAAAGACAGAGTTTCTTTGGTGGGGCAGAGGCCTGCTACCACAACAAGGGACTGCCATTCACTCTACCCCCTGCCACCAAACCCTAACAACAGACGCATCAGACTATGCATGGGGCCTCACTTGGCAGGGCAGTGCATTCAGGGCAAATGGAACCCGAGTGAAATGTACCTGCATATCAATCAAAAAGAAATGTTTGCTGTACAGAATTCTTTGACAGCCTTCAAGGACCACATTCTTCAGGACAATTATTGGTAAAGACAGACAACACTACTGTTATGTGGTACATAAACAAGCAGGGGAGGACCCACTCTTACCCTTCTGCAGACTATCCATGGCTCTGTGGAACACAGCTTTGAGCTACCAAGTGCACCTACAAGCTCAGTTCTTGCCAGGCAAGCTAAATTCACTGGCAGACAACTTATGCAGAAGTCTTATGGACCCACACGAGTGGAAACTGGAACCAAAGATATTCAACATTTTGAGAAACAAATGGGGGAACCCAGAGATAGACCTGTTTGCCTCCCTTCAGAACTAGC
The DNA here is from genome assembly GCF_019279795.1 of Protopterus annectens. Lineage (NCBI taxonomy): Eukaryota > Metazoa > Chordata > Ceratodontiformes > Protopteridae > Protopterus > Protopterus annectens. The sequence goes on from NC_056750.1 coordinate 517,960,425, forward strand.
ATTTGGACAAGTTCTGCACAAGGACTCCCCACAGACAAGCTTGGAAAGTGGATGCCCTGTCCTTCACCTGGGAAAGCCTCTGTTTATGCCTTTCCCCCTCTACTTCTCTCGAAAGTTCTGCTAAAGATCAAACAGGACAAACCAAGGAAAATACTGATTGCACCAGACTGGCCATTTCAGCAGTGGTACCCCCTCTTGCACAGTATGTCACTGCTGAAACCGTGGCACCTGCCTCAGACCCCTTCCCTGCTGTCCCAGCAGGAGGGCCAGATTCTGCACCCCCAGCTTCAAACCCTGAACCATGCAGCCTGGATAATTACTTGAGCTCTCCAATAACATCCCTCAGTAAGCAGGTGCTAGATGTCATTCTGGAGGCAAGGAGGCCTAGTACTAGAAAATCCTATGCTGAAAACTGGAAAATATACTGTTCCTGGTGCCAGACTCAGGGGATGGTCCCAACAGTGCCCAGCTTACCGCATATTCTTCAATACCTAACAGAGATGCTCCACAAGGGCCTTTCCTTCTCATCAATTAAAATTCATGCCTCAGCCATTTCAGCACATTATAGTACTGAGCTTACCCCTCTTCTCTCACCCCCTGCTGAAACAATTCCTCAGAGGTGCCAAACATTCAAGATCACCCAGGAGAGCCCCTACTCCAGCCTGGGAACTTAACTTTGTATTGGAAAAGCTCACTCTACCTCCTTTTGAGCCAGCTGCAACTGGAGAGTTGAAATTCCTTTCTTGGAAAACAGTTTTCCTTCTAGCCATCACTTCAGCAAGAAGAGTGTCTGAATTACATGCCCTCATGGCAGTGGAGCCCTTCATCATCTTCCATGCAGACAGGGTGTCCCTCAGGACCTTTCCTTCCTTTATGCCCAAGGTGGTATCCAGTGTGGCCCTTAATCAGTCCATTCATTTGCCAACCTTTTTTCCTGATCCACAGAACAAAGGAGAACAAATACTGCACTCTTTGGACATGCATAGACAACTTAGATTTTATTTGGACAAGACTAAGCTTCTCAGAAAACTGAACAGCTGCTAGTTGCCTTTGCTGCAGGAGCAGAGGGGAAGGCCATTTGAAAGCAAACCATTTCTAAGTGGATTGGCCATTGCATTCATTTCTGCTATAAGCACCATGGAAAACCTACCCCACAGGGGATAAGATCACATTCCACCAGGGCTGCATCTACCTGTACAGCCTTTCTCAGAGGTGTCCATACCAGGGACATCCTAGAAGCTGCTACCTGGAGCTCTGTACATACCTTCACCAAGCATTACCACTTGCCTATTTTTTCTAAATCCAGAGCTGGTTTTGCCGCTGCAATCTTGCAGGGTTTAATAGCTGGTCCTAATGCTCTCTAACTGCCTCCTCCCTTCCTTAGCTTTGGGAATCTACCCAAATGTAATGACTGCAACAGTGAAACACTAAGAACATAGTACAGTTGCGTACATTTACCATAAATGTAGATGTTCGAATGTATTCAGTGTTGCAGTCCTGGTTACCCTTCCTCCAGCCCCCTTACTTCTCTTGGCTATACCTTTCTTCTTGTTTAGTGTATTTCAGCTTTTGGGTGTATTTGCTTTTTGTTGGAGGTGTAACCTTCTATATAATTGCTTCCATTATGGGGGCACCTGACATCTGGGGCAAGAAAAACTGATGTAATGGTGTCAGCTGCATGCTTTATACCTCTGACGACCTGACGTCATGGAAGAAGAGACAGCATCTGACGCAGAACCCAAGGCTTTGATATTCAGGCTGGCTGAGGGCTACCTGCAGGCAGATAACCCAAATGTAATGACTGCAACAGTGAATACACTCGAACGTCTACATTTATGGTAAGTGTACACAACTGTACTTTCCCTCTCATATGAAGAGTCTTACTAAAAATTCAGAAGGAACAGCCTCAAATCTTGCTGGTGACTCCCGATTGGCCAAGAAGGCAGGATTGGTTCCCCTATTACTACATCTAGCCAAGGGCAGTCACCACAAGTTACCCCACCAAATGGACCTGCTCACACAGGAGAAGGGAACACTCTTACACTCCAGCTGTTCACACTGAACCTTGCACTGTGGGTGATAGGGCACTGATTCCCTTCAGTCACCTTTACACACTTCAAGTTTTGCAGGAGTCCAGGAAGCCAGCTACCAGGAAATCTTACATGTCTTAAGTGGAAGAGGTTTTCTGTGTGGTGTCAGAAAAACAACTTACAACCCCAAGTGGTCTTGTCTTACCTGTGTGATTTAATGAAGTCTGGACTATCCTACTTCTCAATTAAAACACACGTATCTGCCATCTCAGCATGCCCGCCACTGGTACCACGTTTTTTCTTCCAGGTTAGAAGTTAAATTTTCCTGAAAGGGACACTACGTCTCAGGCCCCCAAGGAAGCCCATTCCGCCTCCTTGGGATCCAAATTTTGTTCTGGAAAAATTGAATCTCCCACCCTTTGAACCAGCCAAAGACTGCTCCCTCCATCACTGCACTTGGAAAACTGTACTCTTGGTGGCCATTACTTCAGCAGAAGGGTTTCAGAACTTCAAGCCCTTATAGCCTTTCCCCCTTTTACTGTCTTCCACAGGGGCAGGGTATGTTTACTTTCCAACCCAACCTTCATGTTTAAAGTGGTCAATGAACTGTCCTTGAACTAAGCCATCAACCTGCAAACCTTTTTCCCCTCTCCACAAAACCCAGCAGAAGGGATACTTCACTACTTGGATGTACACAGACAGCTCAGATATTTTTGGCTAAGACCAAACCCATCCGCAAATCAGACAGGTTCTTCATCTCATGCCACCCAACAGCCCTGGGACACCCTGTTTCCAAGCAAACCATATCCTCTTAGATATATAAAACCATCTCTTTCTGTTACACAACCCATGGCAGAATGCTCCCCTCTCCACTAAAGGCACACTACAGTAGGGTAGTGCCCTCCTCAGGGGCATTTTTTAAGAGTCTGGACACAGCTGCAATTCTTGAAGCAGTTAAATAGTCCTCTGTACACACATTTGCTAAGCACTACAAATTGGACATTGTTTCTATAGCCAAAGCAGAATTTGCCAGAGCCATCCTTCATGGGTTTGTTGAAAGTGCTTCTTGTCCTCCACCCTTTTCTTAGGGTAGGAGCTTTTGCACTCTCCCTTGTGTTATGGATACAGCAGCATATGAATAGAAGGATGTAGTATTGTTGTAAGAATGTACCATAACCTTAGATGTCCTTCTTTTCTATATGCTGCTGTATAGTTTCCCACCCAGCCTTCCCCATCACACTTGCCTTGACTCATGGAGTACCCAGTCCGTAGTCACCGACTCCGGTGGCGATCATTTCTGAGGAGGGTGCGTGCTGACGTCTGCTTTAAAACTGATGTCCTTTTACAACCGACATCTGCAGGACGTCGAGCACAACTGAGCGGTACCATCTATCTTTTGTATAATGGGCAGACGTATGAGAGTCCACCAGAGGTAAACTCCCTTGTGTTATGGATACAGCAGCATATAGAAGAGAACGGCATCTAAAGTTGTGGTAAGTTCTTACACAATACCTTTTTTTTTTTTTTTTTTATGAACTATTAAAAGTAGTATTTTATTTCAAGCCCTTCTGAGTCCGTTTAATAGCACTTTTGGGGAAGCAATTACCATAGTCTTTTGTTCAGTGCTAGTTGGCAGGAATATCCTTCCCTGGGATTTTGAACTTCTGATTTGACAGATAATTTTTAAGTGGGTTCATCTTGAGCTGTGGACCAGGTTTGTCCAGTAGTAGCTCTAACGTTGTCATTTTCATTCGTTCATCAACCTGTGAGTTTGGATCCGAACATCTGATCTGAGACCGCCACTTTTTTATAGCTTAGGATCAAACTCTCAAGCTCCTCCCTTGCACATAATGCCCCTGTCCTCCAAATTACTTCAGATCTCGTTTGCAGCACTTCTAGCAAGCTGGGTTTTTTCTCTCTCGGAGCTCCTTGTGGGTTGGGAATTACTTAAATTAAACTTTATTTTCTTGATCTTATTTGTAGCTCATCACCTTCCTTACCCTCTTACAAACCTTTATTATTTTCAGGTTTCTCCATTAGGTGTTGATACTTTTATACATTCAGGTATTTCTTTCCATACCATTGTTGGTGGTTTTCCTTTTGTTCCTTCTTAAAGAAAAACAATAAAATAAAACTTTTCTCTTAAAACTTTGTTTTTGTTTTGTAATGTAATCAAATTGTGGCTGATAAACCTGGCAAGCTTGTTGGGTTCATAAAATGTATTACCCATGGGCACAAGATCCTTCAGTCTGATGCCGACAGAGAGTGCATTTACTGTCTAGGGCCCAGTCATTTTGATGTATCCTGAGAGATTTGTGTGGGCTTCAGTTCCCATGCTCTGGTGGAACACTGAAACAAGCTTATTCTTAAGGGTGTTCTTTCTCAGTCTGCTTCTGTTGCTGGTCCATCTTGGGAATCAGGGGCTCAAACCCCCTACAAGAAAGCACAAGGAGCCCAGATAATGCTCCCCTGCTTGGTCTCCTCCTAAAAGGGCTACCTTTGAGCTACCAGCTAAGACTCTCAAACTGTCAGATCTGAGGCCTTTGGATCCAACATAAACTTTGTCACCTCCTTGGCGTGGAACTCCAGTCCCTCCCTAGAGATCGCATCTCCACTGTAAGGTCTCCCTTTCTCGAAGGAACCCCAAAGAAGTCGTTGAGACCGCCCTCATAGTCATCCTCCAGATCTTCCCTGAGCCTTTCTGAAGCAGAGGTGGACAGGATAATGAGGAGATTCTTCAGGACACAGATACAGATTAGAGTTTTGCCTGCTACATCCCCTACTGGATCTGTGAGACACACTACCTTTATGCCTTTGATTTCTCCTTCTCCAATCTGACCTTCCTTGTCGAAGCCCTCTGATCCGGACGTATCCAGAGTCGACACGTCAGATCCGATGGCCGTTCCTTGGCTCCGACAATATCTCTGTTCTGATAGTCTCTGACCTTCTTAGAACTTGATGTATCTTGGAGCTGAAGCTTCTGCGTCGGGTCTGAGGGAATGGCCTCGACTCTGAAGCTTTCTGAGCCATCGCTTTCCTTCTGAGCTTCAGCTCATGACAGCTCTGATCTGACTCCCCCTTCATTGCAGGGGATCCATGAGGGATTAGAGTTGTTTGCTCCAAGAACCTCAGTTCAGGGTAGATTGCTTTTGGCTTCTCTGGATCCTTCTGTATTGAAAGTGGTGGAGAAGGTTTTCTCCAGCCAGTAACTACCTTGAATCTACCTCCTATAGACCCCACTCCTGCTCTGACTTCTGTTCCTAAACATACTCATTCTCCACCTCAGGGACATCCAAATCCTAAGACTCTGAGCAACTCCCTCCGCGTAGTGCCGTGTCTCTTCAGTCACCTCCCCAGAACATCACACCAAAGAGGTACCTTGATAGAGAGACTGTGCAAGATGAGGCATTGGATTCCCCTCAAGAATCACTGACAGAAAACACAGACGTTGATGAGGGGGAAGGGTCCCCAAGATCTCCACCTGATGATGTCTTCTTTGGAGACATCCCTGAAGTACTGCACCAGACAGGGGGCTGGTTTACCCAAAGCCCTTCCTCAGAGGAGTCTGTGTTTTTGGAGGCCTTTCAGGTCTGAACTATCTACATCTCTGGTTCCCCACCCCATCCCAACCAGTGGAGCTCATTCCAAAGAGAGCTGATAAGGTCCTTAGTGCCCCATCTGATAGGCAACGCTGGACCAATGGTTCACCGGTAGATGCCCTGGTTGTTATGGCTGCCACTAAAAAGGAGCTGGCTGAGCAGAGCTCCTTTGTCCATCCCCTTAACAGGGAGGCTAGGGCTCTGGATAGATTTGGGAAGCGAATGTACACTTAAGTGACTTTCGCAGTGAAATTGCTGAATTACCTGGCACACTTCACCAGACTACAGAGACTTACTTAAGGAACTCTATAGTTTTGCCCTAGGGTCTATGTCTGCAAAGGAGCAGGAAACCTTTTCCTCCAGATTGGCCACCCTACAGTCTATCTCTAATGCTTCCATGAGGCTAATATAGCATGCTGCAGAGGATACCTCAAGGTCGACTGGTTCAGGCATTACTATAAGGTGTCATGCCTGGATACGACTCTGTGACTTTGTGCCACCTTTCATGGCATCCTTCATTAGTGCTCATTCTGATGGATCGTCATTGTTTGGCCCCACTGTTAGAGACACTCTCCCTTAAGACAATTCTTTTTCTTTTATTTGTATATATATATATATATATCTGGTTTCCTCACAGTAAGACGTCCTTTTCGATTCTCAACTAGAGCGTCTTCTGTGTGGAGACACGCATGAATGGGCGTACCTTCGTTGAAGGTTGTGTGTCAGGGCCAGCAACTCGGCACGTAAAAATCTACTGCCAATCATTAGCGGACCGGAGTTCCACTGTGGTGACTCCTAACCGGGAAAAGCCGAAAGACACAACAATATATATCTATATCTATCTATATCTATATCTATATCTATATATATATATATATATATATATATATATATATATATATGGTATGGTGGTAAGGAATTGTGGTTCAGAAAGTCTTAAGGTCCTTTTCAGGAATCACAGGGAGATTTGTCCCCCAGAGGCAGAGGGGGAAATAACTATAATGGTAGAAGCCACCTCTGCAGTAGAGGAGGTCCACAAAAACAAGCATCACGAGATTCCTTCTTAGATAGATCCTTTCAGCACTCCTGAGATGTTGCCTGACTGTCCCTGTATGGAGGCAGTCGGGAGGCACTTATCCTTGTACCCAGACACCTGGTTAGCCATCACAAATGATTGTTAGGTGCAAAGGATCATATCCAGAGTATATTCCATTGCATTTTTCCAGAATCCAAAATCAAGCAAGACTCTCCCTGATATTCCACACAATCAGAGGGAGGAAGCACCATTACAAATTGAAAAACTGTTAGAAAAAGAGTCGTCCAGGAGGTCCCACCAGACCAAGTCGGATCTGGAATGTACTCAAGGTTCTTTTCAGTGCCAAAGACGACAGGGGACCTAAGGTCAGTCTTGGACCTGACCCCATTAAACAAATCAGCTGACAGTGTGAAGTTTTCGATGGTCATAGTTCAGTCCATTCTACCTCTGTTATGAAAGGATGACTGGATGTGCTCCATCGACCTTATGGATGTGCAATATCACATCAAAAGGAACAGGTGCTCCAGAAAGTTTTTGCACTTTCGGCTGGGGACCAGTCATCATCAGTTCAGAGTGCTGCCCTTTGGTCTCGCCACAGCCCCCAGGGTGTTTACCAAATGCATGGCGGTGATAGCAGCTCACTTGAGACTGCCTGGATTCAAAGTGTTTCCTTATATAGATGACTGGCTCCTGACCGCACCAACTAGGCATCTGCTATTACAAGCCAAGGATTGTCTACTACAGTTAGCCCCCGCCTTGGCCATCACAATAAGAATGCAGAAATCTTAGCTACAATCTGTACAGCTGATAGACTTTATAGGAGCTCATCTAGACACAGCCAGTTGTATAGGCTACCTGACTCCAGACAGGATTTGCACTTTAAGATGACATGTCAGATAAATTCTAGCAATTCAAATACCCCCAGCAAGCCTAGTCCTCAGAGTATTTGGTTTGATGGCTGCCACAATAACCTTGATTTCAACAGCTGGCTTACACATGTACTTCAAAGGACTCTGGCGGTCCAGTGGTCCTTACACTTCTGTCTGCTGACTGGCGCTATCAGGTTGTCCTGCGTATGCAAAGACTCACTTCTGTGGTGGCTCCACTTGGAAGAAGTGGATCAAGGTTGACCTTTTGTTCTTCCACCCCCCCCCCCAACTCCACGTTGACCATTGATGCTTCCCAACTGGGGTGGGGGCATTACCTGGGTTGTACAGTCCAAGGCATGCAGTCGACATAAGAGACCAGTTTGCACATCAGTGTCCTAGAGATGAAAGTGATGCTTCTAGTGTTGCAAGAATTTCAGAGCCTGCTACCTCTTGGAACTATTGCAGTACAAACAGACAGTATGTCTGTAGTATGGTATATCAACAAATGGGGAGGAACCAGAGCTTACTCTTTATGTTGAGAAGCAGTGAGGGTTTGGCAGTGGGCGACCTCTTCCAACCGCTTCCTGATTGCTATGCATATTCCGGGAAATCCAACATTCTGGCAGACAGGCTCAGCAGAGTTATTCTGATGCCTTAAGAGTGGTCTTTAAATCAGTTAATGGCAAACACGATCTTTTACAAATTGGGGCAGCCTTACTGCGATCTCTTTGCCTTGCCCCTCAACAATAATTGCATCTGGTTCTTTGCCCTTATCCCTTTTCAGGGACAGTGACCCACAGATGCTCTAGTCCATGTTTGGCCCTCCAGTCTTTTTTATGCCTACCCTGTCCTATCCCCATACTCAAATTTCTTCAGAAAGCTCAGAGGTTGAAGAGCAAAGTGATCCTAAGTGCACCCTTCTGACCTTGACAGATTTGATTCTCCTTCCTTTGGTCTCACTTAGTACACCTTCCATGGACGCTGGAACCACATCCAGATCTTCTGTCCCATCCGTCAGGGCAGGTTCACCCAAATCTCCCAGAGTTAAAATTAACTGCATGGTTTCTCCAATTCCAATGATGGCTAGAATATACCAGGCTTTCTTCACTGGTTCAGAAGATTTTAATATGCTCTAAAGCCTCTACTAGAAAGATTTCTAAAAGTAAATAGAAGAGATTTTCAATATGTGCTCACCGCAAACATTTGGATCTTTTACAGCTCCTATTCCTGCATTTTTAGCAAGAAAGTAGGTTAAGATTCACCACCACTGGCTTACTAAAATGTAACTTTTATTTCTAATATAGCTATTCTGCTAAAGCTCTGGTAGAAGTAAAATGAATTAAAATAAAGCAAGATAAAATGGACGTCCCTCTCAAACGATAAGCTCTTTCAACTAAGTCTTCATCAGATCATTGTGTGGGTGGGAACTAAAACGCCTTTTTATATATTCAACAAATGAAAAAAGTCTTCTCAGTTATAATTTAGTATTTTGGCCCTTTCGGCACTCTTCACCAATGTTAATCTCCAGTGTGTAACACACCGCTCTTCTCAGCAAATGGGTTTGAAACTTGCAGACACACCTTTCTTTAGTAGCCTATCGTAGGTCTACTTGCCTTCAGCATGGATTTAAGTGGAACTACCGCATTAAGTGCTGGTGAGCGATCCGCTCTCAGGTTTATTATCCACTTAGTTTCTCTTTGTTCCATGTTATTACATAGATCCCCTTTCCTTTTGTTGGGATAAATAACTTCTAAGGCTTTAAATACAAATGAATGAGTGATGTTCTGTTTTATGTGTACCGCAAGGACATTGTGTTCATTTTGATCACTAATATCCTGTACATGTCTTTGAATCCTCTGTTTTAACATCTGATTAGTCTTGCCTACATAAAATGCAGAGCAAATTTTGCAAGTGGCTAAATAGACTTAATTAGACGTTAGGCATGTGGCAGTACAATTCAATTTGTGTCTATAGCCAGTAACGGGATGCATGAACTTTCGTTGGTAGTCTATAAGATAACAGGTTATGCATTTCCCGCATGCTTTGGTGCCTTTATTTAGTTCAGGTATATTTTGTTCAAAGCCATCTTTATAACAGAGTAATCTTTTCAGATTTTTCTTATTCCTGTAGGTGAAATGCGGAAAATCTCCCAACTATTGAACGCAACTTTTCATCCTGTGTTAGTATTGGCCAATGTTTTCAAATAATTTCACTCACTTCTCGATTGTCTGTAGCATAAGTTAGGAGGATTCTAGTCACATTATTCTCAAGTTTTTAAAACTTTCTTTTGATTAATAGCAGGATGTCTACAATATGGTATCCCTTTACTTGTTCTTATTGTATTAAGATCGCATTCAGATAACTGCAAATATTGACGTGTCTAACCTCTTTGCTGAAGACATTTGTTGAATTTCTCAACTTCCTTAGCAAAAGTTTCGTCCTGTGTACATAGCTTTGAGATCTGAGTTATCCCGTTATGCGAGATGTTTTTGGCTATGTGGCGGGGATGCATACTATTGTGGAGATAGTGATTTATCCACATACATTTTCTATGTATGCTGGTTTCTAATATGTTATGCTCAGACTAATGCTAACATCTAAAAAATCAATGTGCGTGTGACCACTGGCCAGTGAACTTCAAGAAGTCTATTGTTTGATTTATATAATCCATGAACTTCACTATTTCTTCTTCTGCACCCTGCCACAGGATGAACAAATTGTCCACAAAACGACCATAAAACAAAATTTTTGTTTTCCAAGAATTCTGAACTGAGAATATCTTCTTTGATTCCCATTCGTTAAGTACTTCTTGCTTCTATTTTTGAAAGTAGGGCAAGTGTTTCCCTACTGTTAAGGTGCAACTGGCAGCCATCTCTAATTATCACACTGGGGATAATTCATCTTCTCTGGCGTCATCTAAATTGTGTAAGACCTTTCTCAGGGCTACCTTTTCACTTAGGCCACCTATAAAGGACCCCACTCCTCCTTGGGACTTAACCATGTTGTTACAAGCTCTTGTCGTACCTCCTTTTGAACCTTCAGCCAAGATAGACTTGAAATTTCTGTCCTGGAAAACTGCCTTTTTAGTGGCCATTATGTCTGTTAAAAGGGTAACTAGAGTTACAAGTTTAATCAGTCAAACCTCCCTACTTGATTTTTCATAAAGATGTAATGACCTTTCCTACTAATCCTTCCTTTTTGCCCAAAGTTGCCTTTAAAAACAGTCAGGTCATTAACCTTCCAGTTTCTTCCCCAAGTTTCAGAAAAGAGTGAACACACTGTTCACTTGCTAGACATTCATAGACAACTGCGCTTTTTTTAATTTTTTTTTATAAACAGAACTAAATCTTTCAGAAAAGCTGATCAGCATTTCATATCCTTCTGCAATTTTAGAAGGGGATAGCCATTGTTCAAACTCGCTTTGTCTAAATGGATCACAGACTCCATTTCTCTTGTGTGTTCTGCTAAAGGAATACTTCTACCTGGTCACATTAAGGCTCATTCTACTAGATCTATATATACATTTAAAGCCTTCTGGTCCAGAGTTCTGTTAGAAGACATTTGTGCAGCTGCTACTTGGTCGAACTCCCATATCTTTGTCGCACATTAAAAGTTAGATTTTGTGGCTAGAGGTAGGGCTGTTTTGGCTCTGCAATGCTTTGAAATATCCTTCTATGAGGGCCTCCTGGGGTCACTGTAGCTGGGGACTCTGTCCCACAGGTTGAGGAATGAATGAAAATGACAATGTCAGGTAAAGAAGTTATGTACTTACCATGACATTCCATTGTGTTGTCCATTTTCATTCTTCCTCAACCTTCCCCTCCTCCATCCCCTTGTCCCTTCTGGGAGTATTTGCGAAAGTGTTCAAGAAACTACTGTTCCTTTTGAGCTCCTGGTTCTATCTGCTTTCTATCTCAGGATAGTTCTCTTTCCATAATGTAAGTATTTGCTTATCAGCTGCAGCAAACTTGATCTGAGGTAATTTGGAGGATAGTGGCAGAATGGGTAAGGGAGGAGCTCATGAGTCAGATCATAAGCTACAAAAAAGGGGCCAAGTCAGATCCGAACCCACAGGTTGGGGAAGAAAGAAAATGGACAGCACAGATGGAATGTTATGGTAAGTACATAACTACTTTTTTTTTTTTACACCTGGTAGTTTCAGTTCGTTCAAGTGATTTTGGGTCAGAGGGGCAGCACTCCTCCCACTCTCGCCTCCTGGAAACGTGGTTTCTGTTCATGTTCAAACCCTTCTTCACATGGTTCTCCTTAGAGGAATGAGAACTAGGGCAGTGGTGAAATAATGAACTTCTTACTGGCAGTAGCATGCTGTTTCTGTGGAGATTTTTCCTTCAACGGGTGTGGGTGCTGGGTTTGGCAAAGGTTATCTGTGTACATTGAGAGAGAGCTTTCTATCCCCTGTTCACCAAGGGGAATGGCGGAGGTGGAGGAGGCTTGTTCCATGGTCCTGTGGTTGTGTTAGATGTTTATGCAGCAGCCTTAGTTACAGCCTTGTCTGCTTGTCTAAGGTCAGCTGTTTCCAGTGCTTGCTTGGCCTGTGATTAGGTCCTAGGATAGTCCCTCCCCATGCTACTTTTCTTCTTTGAGGGGGCAGTTTTGGCTTTGTGTTCCCCAGGGATCAGCGTTTTAGCTGATACTGTTGTGGTTCTCTGGCTCCTTCTGGCATGATGTTTATTAGTACTTGGGACCTAGAATAGAGGGTAGTTGATGTTAGATCTAACAGACACTTTCTTATTGTAACAACTGATCTATAAAGATGACCTTGCTTGATGGTTCAGAGGAACATTTCTTTTAACAGTCTGTAGTTGGGCAAGTCTTCCTCTGGCCTTTGCAGGTTTGTAATCCCTGTAAGCCAGGCAAGTCTTCATGTCACTTGTTAACAGTCAGGGTACCAAATCATTACTATTGTGGATTTGCAGTAGGATGCTTGCTGGGACCAGATGATGAACTGGTAGACGTGAGGGGATGAGCCCAATTATGTTGTGAAGGCATAACATCACTGTTCACTTCATGGATGTGTCTGTGTGAAAAAGGCACAGAATGCTGATGGGTGGAAAGATAACCCAAATGTAATCTCCACGAACCAGGATCCTTTTTATGCATTTATATGTTAAGAATGTCTGTCTAAGTACCGCTTAGTTTTTCTTCTGCCATAGCTGTTTTTCTCTTTGTGCTGAGGATTTGGGTTGGATCTTAGCAAAATTTTAATACTTGTACTTTTTCCCTGTACAGGAGGAAAAGATAGCAGCTTTGCAGACATTTGCTGATCAGCTGATTGCCGGAGATCATTATGCTAAAAATGATATTTCTAGTCGCCGAAATGAAGTCTTGGACAGGTTGGTGAATTTGGTAGCTTCTACAGATTTCCATTGCTTTGACAGTGATTGTCTTACATCTTTGGTCCATTCATCTGTCATCACTTTTTTAAAATGGTTCACATTCTGGTGATAGTGAATTATGCAGGTGGAATATTAAACGTAGCATATTCAAAATAACAGCAGAATGGTCATGGTTAAAGCTTTAGCAGCTTAGTCATTTCATGGTTATTAGAAAAGTTGAAGCTGTACTAAGTTTATTAGGTGAGTCTAAGATGGCACTACCATAAGCAGTGATAATTTTCAAATGGGAGTTAACGGAAAAGCATCTTTTACTGTAACCTTTAGTTTTAAGAAATTTAATGCATTTTTTATTGATAATTTAAGTGTTTTAGGGGTTGGGACAATTATGTTTTCTGCTTGCCCATGTTTTTGTTAAGAAAGCACCACTTCCCTTTTTGGTACTTACATTTTACAGAATATTGCTGACAATGCTAACCATATGTCAGGTTTTTATCTTAGCTTACCTATGGAACAGTTTACCATTTCCACGTTTCTTACTTTCTCCGGATACAAGGAAAACAAAATTGCTAGACAGTCTTTGCCAGTTCATCAGGATTTTTCCTTGTTTCAACTGCAGATGGGTAACTGTGCAATGTCCATTTCTTTCCTCAGACCACTCATACTTTTTCCTAGATGTTCATCGTGTTTCACTGTTGCAGTCATTACAATTGGGTTATCCTGCTGGCAGGCTACCCCCAGTCGGCCTGAATTCTAAAGTCTAGGTCCGGCATCGGTTGCTGTCGCCTCCTCCCTGACATCAGAGCGCCAGGGGTATAAAAGATGCAGCCGACACCATTTTCTTCAGTCTTTCTTGCCGCGCGGTGCCCGAAGCAAAAGCAGTTCGCAAGTGCCGGTCGGCCGACTCCTGAGATTTTCAAGCTCGAATTTCAGTTCTGAAGTCTTCATTAAGAGCTAAGTTCCCCATTGGGGAAACTTTTTTCTTGCTCCAGACAGATGTCAGAAAAAGTTAATAATTGTATTTCTTTTGGGAAGCAAATACCTCATAAGGATTTTCATTCTTACTGCATTCCTTGCCTAGGCCCTGACCACGACGTTGCTAGTTGTCAGTTTTGTGCTAGATTTAACCAACACACTATTAAGCGTCGGTATGATTTTGCATTTCATTATTTTGGCAGAAGATTTAATTATATAATGCCGTCGGAACAGCCGACTACCGGAATTTACAAAAAACGCAAGGAAAAAGAGAAGGACAGACATCCGAGGTCCAAAACTGATGACAAGGCTTCTTCTAGGCCAGTCGCCGGTTCTCAGTGAGGCACTTTTGCAGCCCCTGACGACCGCTGCTTTAGAGCCGCAGGCCGATACCGACTCCCACGTGGACTCTCAACCAGGCCTACAGAAACTCAAGGTATTGGACCTTCGGAAACCATTCCCTCAGGTGGGTCCGGAGCCGCTGAGCAGGCATCGGCTTCTGAGGGCGTTTTCAGACCTACACAATTATATGTTAAAACTACTTCAGCTACAAAGGCAAAGACTAAAGCAGATTTAAAGACAAAGAAACAAGTACAACAGCCCCATGGACAGGTCTCCATGCCTAAAAAAACAGATGCTCAAAATGGCCGAAGACCTAATTACTTTGATCAGGGGTTCTCATCCCCTTCCTGACAAGAGGCCTAGGCAAGAGGTAGAATATGAGTCTTCAGATCAGGTTTCCATTTCATAGGTTGATACTAGGCTATCTGCCCTAGGGCACTTACAAGCCTAGCCAGAGTGTGTTTGGCTTTCGCCACCCTTTTAGATTTGTAGACTGTGCCAATTAATAGTATGTCACAGAATATAGTCCCTTTACGGTTAGTTTATTGTGCCTCTGTCTAGCAGGGACCCAGAAGTGATCCCTGGGGTATACTTATGATCTCCCATCTACTCGTCAAGATCCCTCTTGAAGAGGGTCAGTGAGGGGCTTTGCCTAACCTGGACTGGGATTTTGTTCCAGAGTGATGGGAGTCCCTGGGATATGAATCTATCCCTCCAGCATGTCCTATTTATTTCTGTGCTCAGGTTTAAGTCTCTAGAACGTGTAGCTCTAAGGGATTTGGATTTCTTGAGATGGAGCATGTCCATTAATTCTGGGTTGGACATGGCTTTATATGTCAGGCACAGATTGCCTCAGAGTAGGCGGTAAGCAACTGAGTAGAGCTGGGGTTTCTTTAGCCTAATTGCATAGGGCATCTGTTTGAGCCCCTTTATCCTCTTGGTGAGGTACTTTTGGGGTCTTTCCAGTTGTTGCAGGTGTCGGGTAAGGTACATCCCAAATGGAGCATTGTATTCAGTTATGGGCCTGATGAGTGATGAATAGTGACACAAAGACCTCTTTTGATCTAGATGTGAAACCTTTCGTGATGAGGTGGGCTATATAGAAGGTCTTTCTAACCACTTTGGCAGCGTGATTGTCAAAGGAGAGATTACTATCTACTTATCTGTTTCCTGTTCTGATCAGGAATACTCTCTTCCTCCTTATGAGGATTCTGATGCTGAAGAATCTATCCCCTCAGCTTCTCCTCCTGAGGATTATTCTTTTGGGGAAGCACTGCATACCACGAGGGAGAATATCCACTTTCAGAGCCAGGATTATTCAGAATCTAAGAAAAGGCTCAGAGACTTTCTTTTACTGCCTCAGCACAGGCCCCTGGCTATTCCACCTGTGCTAGACATTGTAGATGATGTATTTTCAGAGTCCAGTCTGACTCCAGACTCCTTACCTCCAGCTCTTGTTAAGCCAGACAGATACTACAGGGTCCCAGACTCCCACAAATTTATTTTTAAAAACCCTGCTGACCCAGAAACTATCTGTCAGGGTCCCAAGGCGGTCAAGGCTTCCACTGCAAAAAACCCTACCCCCTCTGACAGAGATTCCAGGGCACTGGACAGATGGGGGGAAAAAAGATTTACACTTCTGCTACCTTGGCTATAAGGGCTTTAAATTGTCAGTTTCACATGCTTAAATATCAGCAATACATTATGTCACAGCTTAAACAGAAAATGTTGGCAAATTCTGAATTTGCAGAAAATAAAGAAATGCAGGATTTATTGCATGCAGCTGAACAAATTGGAAAGCATACTTTACAATGTGGTTTTGATTCTTTGGAGGCCTCCTGCAGAGCCGCTGTTATGGGTTCTGTCATTAGGAGGCATGCTTGGTAAAGGAACAGAATCTGCCTGATCAAGTTAAAGCAAAATTATTAGATGCTCCATTACAGCATGATACCTTGTTTGGTGTTAAAGCAGAAGAGGTGTTGAAGAAAATGGAGGACAAAGCCAAATCTATGCAAACAGTCAAGGATTTCTTACAGGTACAGCCTCCAAGATTTAGCAGACACTGGCCTACAAAGAATTGGTCCTTTCCAGTGTCAGACAGGCCACAAAGAGGCAGATACAGACGCCCTAGAGGCAGATCCCAGCCCCAAGACTCATATAGGTCTAAACAATGGGGGTGCTTCTACCTCCAAAAGCGGAGAAGACAAATCACAGCCATACAGAAAGCAGTCCCAATGACTTCCCCCTGCCAGCGCCAAGCACTTTTCTTCTGGCAGTTCCTTTAGGGGGAAAACTAGCACTTGTTTATCAAAACTGGCACCTGCTTCAGAGTTGTCTGATCTGATGGTCCCGAGAACCCAAATGTCTGATCTGGTAGTTATTGAGTCTGACCCTTTCCCTGATGCATTCTGCTCCAACAGTATTGGGGCCCAGTGCATCTCGGAGCCAAAGCCAAGACATAGAGTCCGGAAGGCTTACTTAGACTCTGAAGTATTCTGAACTGTTGCTTCCCCTCAGAGCCTTATTTGACAGCTCTGCGCTCACTCCCCCTTCAGAGTAGAGTATTGCAGGGTCTCTGAAGAAGTCTGCTGTGACAGATTCAGCTCCAAAGGGGCGACTCTTGGTCCCCATAGTTAGTCTGCCTTCAAGGTGGTGGAGAGTGTCCTCTCCCACCTTAGAGGATTTCTGGTTCTCTCACTGTCTGATCCTGTCCCCACCTCAGTGGAGTCTGTTACTGAGACCTCACGTCTACCACTGGGACAGCTGGTCCAAGAAAGGCTCCAATCTCTTCCAACTGTGGAACCCCAAATTTCTTCTTATACCTCCTGGAGCTTCCCACCAGGGACATCCACTGGAAAAAAAATGTAAAAGGAGACACTTGGATTCCCCTCAGGAATTCACAACTGACAATGACTTTGAGGATGGGGAGGGGTCCCCAAGATCTCCACCTGATGGTCTCCTTTGCAGACATCTTAGAAGTCCTCCATTGGTGGATGGTCTTCTCAAAACCATAACCCAAAGGAGACGGTGTTTTTGGAGGCTTTTGGCACCGGCCCATCTACATCCTGGGTGATCTCTCCCACTGTGGATGCACTTATTGATTTAGTGATTACCAGGGCATGGAAGGAACCGGACACTATAGACCCCATACCCAAATGGGTGGATGAGATGCTCAGTGCTCCCCTAGACTGCACTGGGCCAAAGGAATCCTGGTACATGCCATGGTTGTTGGGGCAGCCACCAAAAAGGAGCTGGCTCAGGAGAGCTTGTGTCCATCCCCCTAACAGGGATTCTAGGGCTTTGGACAGATTTGGAAAGAAGGTTTATGCTTTGGCCACATTTGCTTTGTGAGGCTACAGAGGGACTTAATCAAGAAACACGCTAGCCCAGACCTTGAGTCCATGTCTGATGAACAGAAGATCTCCTCCAGAATGGCCACTCTTCATTCAATATTCATCTCGTCCATGAGGTTGATTTCCCATGCTGCAGAAGGCACCGCAAGTGCTGCTGGTTCCAGCATTGATAATTAGACATCATACCTGGATGCGGTTGTGACTTTGCAGAACCTTTCAAGGCATCATTTGTCAGTGCACATTTTGATGGTTCGTCATTGTTTGGCCTCACAATCAAAGACGCACTGTTCTGTAGTGAGAAAGATGGAAAGACCTTGTCTGCCATTGGACTCCATTTTTCTACCCCTACAAAGATTGTTCTCCAGAAATCAGCATGGTGGTCAAAAACTGTGGTTCAAGAAGTCACTGGGTCCTTTTCAGGAATCTCAGGGAGACTTTTCCCCCGGGGACAGAGAGGGAAACATTTGTAGCAGTGGACACTGCCCTCATGGCAGAGGAAGTCCACAAAATCAAGGTTCTCGAGATTGTTTTTCAGACAGACCCTTTCATTGCACCTGAAAGGTTGTCCGGCTGCCCTTCTCTAGAGGCAGTCAGAAGAGTGGTGCTTATCCTTGCACCCAGAAGCCTGGATAGCCATCACAAACAACTGATGGGTGTAAATGATCATAAGAGGATACTGCATTCCCTTTTTAAACCTCACCAAAGCAAAGACTTGTCTCCCCGATGTGCCACCCAAACAGAGGGAGGCAGCAGTTGTAGAAATTACAAAGTTGTTCCAAAAAAGTCATCCTGCAAGTCCCTCCTGACCAAGTCTGAATGGGCATCTACTCAAGGTTCTTTCTAGTACCAAAAAAGATAGAGGACCCAAGGCCAATTTTAGATCTGACATCTCTGAACAAATCAGTGAAGAACTCAAAATTCAGGATGGTCACAATCCAATTCTTCATGCCTCTCCTAAAGATGGATGACTGGATATGCTTGATAGAACTAAAGGATGCGCACTACCATATCAAAATGGACAGGTGCTGCAGACAGTATCTTATCTTCAGGGTGAAAGCCAGCCATTACCAATTCAGAATGCTCTCATTTGGTCTCACCACAGTTCCCAGAGTGTTCACCAAATGCATGGCGGTAGTTGCAGCTCATCTCAGACTGCAGGGATTCCACATGTTTCCTTATCTGGATGACTGGCTCCTAACTGCTTCAGCCAGGCATCTACTCATTCAAGCCAAGGGGACTACCTGTTGCAACAAGTTCCCACTTTGGGTATATGAGTCAACATGCAAAAAATCAGTTACTACCTGTTCAACTAATAGATTTTATTGGAGCACATTTGGACACAACCAAAACTATGGCATACCTATTTCCAGACATAGTTTCAACCCTGTGGCTGCATATCTTGCAGATCCTAGCAATTCTGGCCCCTCCAGCAAAATTAGTGCTCAAGACATTAGGCTCGTTGGCTGCCATGATAACTGTATTACCTACAGCTTGCTTTCACATGAGAATCATACAATGGACGCTATCAGTCCAGTGGTCTTTCCACCATCGCCAACCGAACCAGCCGATCAAGCTATCACATGTATGCAAAGATTCTTTCCTTTGGTGTCTTCATTCCACAGAAGTCAGTCAGGGACACCCCTTTGTTCTTTCCCCATGAAATGTCACGCTGACCATGGACGCCTCCCAGTTGAGGTGGGGGGGGGGGGCATTTTGTGGGACACTGTCCAAGCTAATTGGACTTCTCAGGAGACCATCTTGCATATCGACATCCTAGAGATGAGAACGGTCCTTCTAGCATTGCAAGCACTATACAGCTTTCTCCCTCTAGGGACTGTTGTGATTCAGATGGACAATATAGCTCTAGTGTGGTACATCAGCAAGCAAGGAGGAACCAGATCTTACCATTTGTCGAAAAGGAATGAATGTGCGTCAATGGCGGTATCTACAAACTGCTTTCTGACTGCAACACCCATTCCGGGGGAATGCAACATCCTAGCAGACAGGCTCAGCAGAGTTTTGCTGATGCCTCAGGAGTGGTCTCAGAATCAGTTGGTGGCAAAAATGACCTTCCTCAATTGGGGTCAGCCTTGCTGCATTCTCCGTGTCCCCCTCTCAACAACAAATGCAGCAGATTCTTTGCCTTGAATCTCCCTCAGGTGCAAGTCACCAAGAGATGCTCTGGTCCATGTTTGGGCCCTGGTCTGCCGTATGCATTCCCTCCTTTACTCCTGATTCCCAAATTTCTTCAGAAAGCACACCAGTTGAAAAGCAAAGTAATCTTCATTGCTCCCTTTTAGCCTTGCCAAGTCTGGTTCACCTTCCTTTGGTATCACTTGATTTGCCCTTCCTGCACACTGGAACCACCTACTCTCCCTTCCTTCAGGGAAGACTCATCTGGATCTTCAAGGCCTAAAATTGACTGCATGGTTTCTCCAGGTCCAGTGATTGCTAGACATTCCAGACTTTCATCCCTAGTCCAAAGGATTCTGATTTCCTCCCACAAAACATCTGCCAGAAAAATCTACAAGAGCAAATAGAAAAGATTTTCCATTTGGGCTCAACATAACGGCTCTTATCCCAGTAATATTGGATTTCCTGACTTTCCTCTTCCAAAATGGAGCCAGCTGTTCCACTGTAAAATTCAGTTGGCACCTATTTCAAACTTTCACATATGGAGAGAACTCGTCCTCTCTAGCTTTGTCAAAACTATGCAAGGATTTTTTTAAGCGGTACAAAAATCCAACTCTTCCTTTGGACAAATTTTGATTTTACAGGCATTAGTTCCTCTTTTTGAATCTGCAGCTCAGGTAGATTTGAAAAAAAATTTTTCCCCCTGGAAAACAGCTTTTGTGGTAGCTGTTACTTCAGCAAAAAGTTTATGAACTGCAATCCCTCTCTTCTAAACTTCCTTATGTGATTTTATAATGACAGGGTATCTTTGCGGACCAATCCATCCTTTTTACCCAAGGTTGCTACAAAAAACCAGTATCAGGCAGTCTATTAACCTACCGGTTCTCTTTCCTATTTCCAAAACTAGGGAAAATGCATGCTGCATCTCGATATTCGTATGCAGTTGCATTTTTTTATCTGGAGAGGACAAAATCTTTCAGGAAGTCTGATCAACTGTTCATATGTTTCTCAGATGTTAGAAAAGGGGCAGCAGTTGCCAAACCCACACTGGCTAAATGGCTACAAGATTGTCGCTACCAGAGTTTGAATTACAGCTGAAAAAGTCTAAAGGTAAGTACCCCATTGGAGAGCCTTTTTCTTGCACTAACCGATGTCCGAAAAAGTTAACAATTGTCTCACCTGTGGAAAGCAAATACCACACCGAGACTTCCATTCATACTGCGTCACTTGTTTAGGCCCAGACCATGACGTCCCCCATTGCCAGTTCTGTGCCTTCTTTAACACGAAAACCATTCATCGTAGAGCTCTTATTGTAGCCAAGTATTTTCATCTTCCGTCTTCACATTCCGAAATGGCATCCATCAGCCAGAAATCCATAGACATAGACATTCTGAAAAAAAAGTAAGGCTAAAAATAGAGACAGACCACACAAGGCTAAGCCTTCCGACAACTCTACTGCTAAGCAGGTCATCAGTTCTGTGGAATTCAGTGAGGCGCCTTCGCAGCCCCTGATGCCCGAATCGATACCTTCACAGTCCTCTACTGAGACCCTTTCAGAGTCCGGTATGCTGCAGAAATCTTCTTCATCTTCTGAGCCTTTGGTTGTCTCTACCTTGGTTGGGTCAGGAGCCGTGACTCAGGCACCGGCTTCTGAGGAGGTTTTTCACACTACCGAATCTAGACAAAAAACGACGTCTTCTCAGACTACCGTTTCTCTTAGACAGATGGATACTCTTGGGCCTAGAAGCAAGCCCACTTCTAGGACAACTACCTCTAGCCACCATTTTACTCCTGCTCCACCACCCCAAGCTCAAATGCTTAAAATGGCAGAGGATCTTATCCTTATCAGGGGTAGTCAGGCCACAACTTGTGAAAGGAAAGAGACCTTTCTCCTGAAATACTAACAGAATAGGATTCTGAGGAGTCTGATTATTTAGATTTTGAAGAGGAACAACAACCTCTGACTGCTTATGAGCATTCAGATGCAGAGGAATCCATTCCTTCTGCCTCCCCACCAGAAGATCTTTCCTTTGGGGAAACCCTTCACACCCTCAGGGAACAGTTCCACTAAGAATCCCAGAACTTCCCTCAGTCTAAGAAAAGACTAAGAGAGTATCTAGACCTCTTCCAGCACAGACCCTTGGCCATCCCTCCAATCGTAGAGGTGGTTGATGATGTCTTCCATGAATCCAGCTTAACTCCTGACGCCCTCCTACCTGTTCCCAGAAAACCTGACCGGTATTACAGAGTACCAGATTCTCACAAATGCCTGTACAGAAGTCCTGCTGCAGACATGGAGGTCATTACACAGGGGCCAAAAGGAGCTAAGGCTAGTTCTGCAAATAATCCTATTCATTCTGACAAGGACTCCAGATCTCTGGACAGATGGTGTAAAAAAGTATAAATTTCTGCAACCATAACTATCACAGTGCTCAACTGTCAGTTCCACATGTTAAAATATCAACAACACACTTTGGAACTATTAAAACAAAAGATTTCAACCTTTCTTCCTGACTGTGCCAATTCAAAAGAGTTAGCAGATTTACTGCACTCTACTTGTCAAGTAGCCAAACACTCATTACATTGTGGATATGATGCCCTAGAAGCCTCAAGCAGGGCAGCAGTGTCGGGATCTGTCTTTAGGAGACCTGCATGGTTGAAGGAACAACTTCTCCCTGATCATGTCAAATCTAAATTACTTGATGCACCCTTGGATAAGGACAGCTTGTTTGGAGTAAAAGCAGAAGGGGTGCTTAAAAAGATGGAAGATAAAGCAAAATCTATGCAAACAGTAAAAGATTTCCTTCATGTGCAACTTCATCTTGGAAAAACTAACCCAGTCTCCATTTGAACCTGCTAGTATGGCTACTCTGCAAATGTGCACATGGAAGACAGTCTTGCTAGTGGCCATTACTTCAGCCAGGAGATTGTTTAAATTACAGGCCTTATTGGCCTGCCCTCCATACACTACTTTCTACAAAGACAGGGTAACAATAAGCACTAACCCTTCCTTTATGCTGAAGGTAGTCAATGATATGTCCTTAAACCAATCTATTCGTCTACCCACCTTCTACCCCTCTCCTAGCAATGAAAGTGAGAGGATACTCCACTCCCTGGATGTACACAGACAGCTAAAGTTTTACCCAGACAAAACAAAATCCATAAGAAAATCCAATTGACTCTTGTTTCTTTCCACCCCAGGGCCTTGGGAAAGGCAGTCTCCAAACAAGCCATCGCATGTTGGATTTGTAAAGCTATTTGCTTATGTTATTCGAACCATGACAAAAAACTACCACAGGGAGTTAAGGCTCATTCTACCCAGGACAGTGGCATCCTCCAAAGCCTTCTTAAAAGGTCTGGACACTGCCTTCATACTAGAAGCAGCCACTTGATCCACCATTCACACTTTCACCAAACACTACAAGTTACTACATTGTCTCCAGAGCAATCCTGCAGGGCTTTGTGGAATCAGCTACTTCTACCTCCTCCCTTCCGTCCATCTAAGCTGTGGTACTCTCTCACACCAAGATTACTGCAACATAGGAATAGAAGGACATATAATAGTTGTGTAAAATCTTACCATAACCATAGATGTCCTTCTCTTCCATGGTGCAATATTCCTTCCCACCCACCTTAACCCCCTTATCCTTTCTCTCACTCATTACTGACCTGTCTTGGGTCTCATGGTGGTTATACCTTACCCTGGGACTCATTTAACCACAAATGGCTTCTTGATCCTATGACTGACATCATTGGCTACTGTACTCCAGCTGGGCTTTCAAGTTCTGAGGTCTGTGCTTGCAGACGTTACATTTAAGGTCCCTGGTTTATGGCTCTACATGCGGCATCCCACGCAACTGCAGCAGCCAAGCTGAAGGTTTTGTATAGGAGAGATGGAAAATCCCACACCAAGAATTCTGCAACATGGAAGAGAAGGACATCTATGGTTATGGTAAGATTTTGCACAACTATTATTTCTCGGGAGCTGTTTTGGACTCAACCATTCAAAGGGTATTCTCTCCTTAAAGAACATGCTGCTTCTGACCAAATTTTTCAGTTCCATTCAACAGCAGAATCGGATTATTGATACAGAATACCTCAAGACCCTGAGTTACATTGCATGTAGAATCCTTATGTCCCACTTGGTGACACTGAATAAGAAAACTGCAACGGTACCTTCAGAACAGTTGATGACAGCATAACCACTCCCTCCAGTGTCCCATGTCTCTACTGCTTCTTTCAAGAAAGAGATCTTGTAGTGGGTACAGCAGGTGAATTTCGGTTAAGGGATCTTTTTCAAACCAGACCCTGACATAGGTTCACTACAAATTTCATGGATGCATTTTGGGGGACTCATTTAAATAAGCTCAGAATTTAGGAACTTGGAATTGAACTGAAGGAAAAGCACACCAGGAGCAGAGAAAAGGATGACACTGATTTTAGCCATAAAAACATTTAAATTTGTATGAGGAATCCATGCATATCCCCAGAAAACTTGACAATTTGTACAACAAGCAGATAGAACCTACCCTTACCTTTTGTGCAAGCTAGTGTTCTAAGCCTGGTATCAGACCTGTCGTTGTGGTCTTGCCATCATGGCATCTTACATTTCATTCCAAGAGGCTGTTCTGGTAGACCAGTTGACAGAACATAAGACACTCATGAATGGATGTCAAACGGAATATATTTCTGGACTTTTCCACAGGTGGGGGGTGCCTCAGAAGAAGACTTTTTTACTTCTGCACAAAGCTAACAGTTAGGAAAACATTGCACTAGGACACAAATGCCATCTCAGTCAGTTGGGTTGGTGTGCTCTTTTTTTAATCTTTTCTCCAGTCATTGTTCTCCTCAGGTTATTTAGAAGGTACAAGAGGACAGACCAGAACTGCTACTCGTAGCATCATTTTGGCTGAAGCACCATTGATTTTTCTCTCCCCTGAGCATGAAAGGATACATCCTGTAGTGCTGGCTGAGTATGTGGATCCCTTATACCAAGAAAAGGGTTCACTCATACACCTCAACCTAAAGACTTTAAGGCTAAACAGCATGGATGGTTTAATGCTCATCCACTTTAGTTGTATAAATACCAAGGATGTGCCTAGTCATGAGGGAGACTAAGAAATTAATTGTAAGGATATTGTACCAAGCAAAATGGAAAAAGTTTTCCCTTTGGTGGCAAAAAGACACTGTGGACCCAAAACAAGTAAGTGTCCATGGTCCTCAGATACCCATCAGCGTTTTAGAATTCAGGCTTTATCCCATGCTTTATTTAAAATACATGCATTTGTTATCTCTGCATGTTTTCCATGGAATCCTGCCTTTTCCTCTGGACTTCTAGTTAAGCAGCCCATTGAAGAGGTTTGGCATTTGATACACCCAAGAAGAGACAACTCTTCTCCTCCTTGGGCTTTGAATTATACAAATTAGCTGCCACTATATAAGCCAGCAGCTTATAGCACCTCTCATTTTCTTGACACTGAAAAAGGTCTTCCCATTTGCCACAACTTTTGCCAAAAGGATTTCTGAATTGCAAGCCATTTTATGCTGCTGCCTTTCCTCATCTTCAGCAAGGACAAGGTTACCATCTGCAGCAGTCCATCTTTTGTGCCCAAGGTGTAGTGATAGCAGTCTAAATGGGCAGTCAGCCTCAGTGTTTTATCGTACCCCACAAAGAAAAGAAGGAATTTTTTGTATATTGCATATGCATAAGGAGCTTAGATTTTCCCTAGAAAAGATTAATGAAGTGAAAGACTGTCTGTAGTCTATGTAGAGGGTATGGAGGCAACAGTTTGCTAGCATAATGTTTCCAAATAGCTAATGGACTATTTCATTTTGTTACTCCTTTTCATAGAAAGGTTGCACCAGAGGATTTCAGGGCACATTGTACTGGGGACAGTGTCAGCAACTATAGTCTTCCTTAAGAGAGTGAAGAGCCAGGTCATCTTGGAATTAGCTACCTGGTCATCTCTCCCCTCCTTTTCCAACCACTGCATCTTGAACATTACCTCCATAGGTCAGATTTTGTGGTGGTCATTCTGCAAGGGCCTCTACAACTCATGTGTTTATAGAGACAGCCATCCCACAATGTATAAGCTTTGGGAATTAATCCAGGAGTTAACACTACTGCAATAATGAATAATAAGAAGAGTATAGTACATTGTGTCACATCTTAGGATATTTGCAGATGTTTCCATCGGGTTCCTGTTACGTGATCGCAGACACATTTTGTCGAATGTGTCTTGATCAAACGTAAAAGAACGAAAAGGCAAAATAGCGAAACGGCTTTTAAGCAAATTTTTTTCTCTTGGAAAGAATTTGCTTGGCCATTTCTGTTACTTTGCCATTTTCTGCACTGTAGTGCAATCTCAGAGTTGGTATATTTAAGTAGGGGGGTGTGGGGGGCAAAGCCCCCCAATTTATTTAATGTTTTAAAGTTTTTTTTTGTTTTTTTTTTTTTCCTTTTTGGAATAGTGATTTTTTTTTTTCCTTGGAAAAAAAAATTGCTGTTCTGAGGTTTTGATATTGTAAGCTTTCGGTCACATGGGATCGATTAATTATCGTTCGCTTTGTAAGCGTGCGATGATATAATATAGACCCGTTTCCATCAACCCCTCTATTCTTGACCTGTTGTCATTCTGGGGTTGGGGTGGAGAGCAATTCCTGTTTTATCCTTGCCTTCCCCCTCTTCTGACCCTGAAAGGTGCTCCTCGTCCTCAGGTTTGCTTAATGTTTAGAGAGTAAGCTTTGGGGGGTTCTTCTGACTGGGCTTTTACCGGGAGCCTTTGCAACCTGGTCAGTCACTACTGTGATTTCGTCCAGACCCATGACACTTCAGGGGCAGGAAATAACTAAAAATGGCACAGGGATCATCCCTGTTATACCACAGGCATTCTGACATCTGGATGGTAGGGTGTCAGTTTCTCTGTGATGAGGAAGGATGAAAAGCTCTGAAAGTCAGGCCAGATATGTGGTAGTTTGTGGCAGAAAATCCACAAGTCGGGCACTACCGCAATAGTGAATATAATTAAACATCTACAATTGTAGCAAAGTCCGTAAATGTCTGTACTTCTTGTAAGCATGCTGTTGTTGTCCTAGGGATTAAACTTGCTCACCTTTAGGGTGTCTTTGTAGAAATAAAACTGGATAAACACTCCCTTGACAGCTTCCTCTGTAGGTGAAACATTGGGTTCACATGCCTAATGTACAGGACCCTGCATAGGCTTCTCCCAAGCATATGACATCTCCAGTGTGCAGTCCCTGCACTTTGGTGGTGGTTGTGGGCCATCTCTTAGGCCAAAGTGCCTGCTGCCATTTAACTTGGATCTAATGTGAGGGTCCAATGAATGAAGACCACCCCCTGCTGGAGCTCCTGTAAGGATGGTATCAACTTCAGTCTACCCACTGGAGTCTTTTCTCGTGAAACAGAAAAAGGATAAT
Organism: Protopterus annectens; assembly: GCF_019279795.1. Taxonomy (NCBI): domain Eukaryota; kingdom Metazoa; phylum Chordata; order Ceratodontiformes; family Protopteridae; genus Protopterus; species Protopterus annectens. The sequence goes on from NC_056750.1 coordinate 517,987,553, forward strand.
GAGGCATCTCCTATCTTAGATTTGCAAGGATAACAGACTCCACTTCTGGAGAGATGCTTAGGCTTATAAAATCCTTCTTGTGCTAGTCAGTATTTCCTCATACCCATATGCACGCAAACACCATCATTTGGGAAAATCAGTCTGATGAATTGTCATTCCCTCTACCCTCACCATATAACTTGTTTTATGAGGGTTGTTATCCTTGTGCCATGGAAATACCAAGGTTGATCATCAAAAGCTCACCTTGATGAGTTCTTCGAGTCTATTCTGTTTGGTCAGCATTTTTTCCTATGTATTTTTGCCCCCACTTGTCTGACTCTCAAGTCTCCCCCTGGTTGGACAAGGCACATTTGTTAAATCATTTCTGTACTCTACTTCCATCACTAAATTTCCTTTACTAGTAATGTTTGCCTTTCTCATACTACTCTCTTATCCCTATTTACATACGAGTCAAAACTTTCTATTTCCAAAACTTACTTGATAGGTTAGTAATCAGGCTGTCTAAACTGTTTTTATCAACTGATGTAATTTCTATTTTTATTAAAATTGTAAAAGTTGCTCTTTTCTTGATGGCACAAATTTTATATTGTATATTTTTTTGTTGCTAATATTTTACCTTAGTCTGTGTTTATAGGGTCTAGATTATAAGCATGAAAAGACTAAACCGCGAATGCTCATATGAGCGAAAATGCCGGTAATCGAACTTGCTGTTGTGGGGGGCTGTGTCCCCCACACCCCCAGCTAACTATATATACCAACTCCGAGGTCGCATTACAGTGAGGAGGGAAGGGCAACTGTCCCACTCCTCACTGTAACACGACCTCACAATCACACTTTCGATTCCCGGCATTTTCGCTCATGTGAGCATTCGCGGTTTAGTCTTTTCGTGTTTATGATATAGACCCGTGTTTATAGACGTATGCTAACTATTGATATTAATATTATTTGAACTATTAATGTCCTAACTTTGTACTATGGCGCTTTTCTCCCCAGACCTCCACTATAAATGGGTTTCTGACCCAGTTGGACTTTCCCGATCACCACATGTCAATCAGTAAATAAGTCTAGGACATTCACCAGCAATCAGAGGAAGAGGTGTTGGTGGGGTGTGGTTCATTATTTAGGCAGCTATGCGGGAGCTTTATTACTTTGCTGGTATCCCAACAGGGAGGGCATCTTTTTGTAATGGCTTAACCCTGTTCCTGAGCAGTGATAATGTGCAGTCTGCATTATTGTAGAGGGGCCTTCAATGTCTTCTTCACTTTGAATGCTTGTTTTTTTCACACCCTCATTGAAGGCTGTGTCTACAGGTGGTAGTAGCTGAGCTTAATTCCTTATCCCAGACCATGTATTTGCATCACTCTCTCTCCTCCAAGTGGTTGTGACAGTGTGAACAGCTCCACACCACCCTTCCCTCAGGACTATATTTAACATCTTTCTCCTTTCAGTAATTTTGAGGGCTAACACAACATATGTTTACTATACAAACACAGTCATCCTTCATACCTGGCATTTCTTTTTGTTTTTATAGTTAGCACTTTGAAATGCAGAATGATTTTCAGATTTGAAGAGTGGCAAAAGGAGACTTTTCACAGAACTGGTTGGGAGGTCTGTTGCAACTTGTCAGTAGTGGGCTAGAGCTTTGGTACTGGAGTCTTCATTTGGAAGTTGAGTTGGTGCCTTGTCAATCCATTGATTGGTGCATATTGTCTGTGGCTTTGCAAGCCTCTCAAAGGTGGACACCTCCTTCAATTAGCATGAGTTCAATCTTGTTCCTGTCTTTGGTTTCTTCTGTGAATATAACAGAAATTACCCATCAGAGTCAAGGCCCTATTATCTCAGGCTAGAAAGAGAGAGGAGGTGAAAGGAAAAAAGGTCAGTATAGAAAGAAATGACAATGAGACCAGAAGGAGAATATACGGAAGGTTCATAGGATTGTATCTTTTACTGATGGCAGCTGTGACTTGTATAAAGCTTCTCCCTTCCAAAAACTGCTCACACCAGCCATGTCCTTTACCCCCTACTCACCCCCAAGGTAGCAGGTAAGGTAACCTAGTTTTAGAAAGTTGAGAAATTAGTGCAAGACGAGGGTGCAGCAAGTAGTCTGTTGTGGTTACCAAATTCATTTTAAAAGAGAATCAAAAATGTCTGAAGTTCTAGCTTCCAAACCCCCACTACTCAAGAGATCAGCTAGTTCTTCCAGTTCTACAACTAGGAGTAACTAGTGCCAGGACAAGACGAAAACAGAGTGGTGACCTGACTGAAATCACAGTAGCAGTATTCCTAAGCAGTGGATTATCAGTACTGACATCCAGTTGGGGTACCAAAGGCTGTACCTTCCCAAGATCATGCTTCCAATGTATGAGCTCAGCTTGTAAGCATAGGGGGGTATATAGGCAAATGTGTGAATGTAATTCCCCAGAGCCTCTCTTCTCTCCTCCAGCCTGAATGCAGGTTGTGTATCTGTTGGACTGATTCTCATTTGGTATTTGGCCCTGTTGCTTTGAGTAAACAGAAGTGCCCTGTTGGGGAGCTTTCCTTTACCCTTCTGAAGTGTTTTGAATTACCACTATTGCATGCCGGATAGGAGGGGATAAAAACTAGTGTGGTAGGCAAATCCCATACAAAGACTTGCATATTCTGTCTTTTCTGCTTAGGAGTGGGACACTACTACAAGTCCTGTTCCATTTCACAATCTTTTATGTTTAAATTGTTGAAATCCCACACTTTTTTGCATGCCCAACTTCTGAAACACTTGGCCCACTCCAAGATAGATCCTGCTTTTCCAGAATTACCTCTGCCACTTAAGGAAAAGCTTGAGGCCCAAGCTGGAGACGGAATTGTCTCTCTAATTCCATAATACTCTGAGGTTTCAGAACTCGCTGTACATCCAGTTCCTTCTCGTACACCCTTTACCAAGACCCTGCTAGATGCCACTGTGGTGTCTGAGGAGCTTATGACTGAGGAATCCACAGAGAAGAATAAACCGCAACTTATTTTGGAAGATCCAGAGGGCATTCCTCCAGTACTAGCTATGGAAGAGATCCCAGATTAACTTATCAAGCTATGTTCAAGATCTGAACCACCATCCTTGGTTCAGGCAGATGTCATGCTAAAATGGAGTGCCAAAACTAAGCTTGTATCAACTTCTCCTCCTCCTTCCAGGGAGAAGGAATGGATAAACTTTTTTCCCAAGATTTGCTCAAGTCTGTTTTGGCCTTGAGGCTTCCTTCCTTTTTGTCCCACTTCCATTTTGCTCCTCAAAAGATTACAGTGGATTCATTTTCCTCTGAAGATGAGGCTTCTGATTCTGACTGTTCTGTGGCCTACTCCTTTCAAGTCTATTCTCCCGGCCAAGTCCCTTCTGATGTTGAAGATTTTATTTCTCCTCACTCTGCTGTGAAAGAAGCTTATTTTGGTGAGAGAATTTTAAACATGATGAAAATTTTGAGTAGGAGTCTAGGCAGATTATAGGGATCCAGAAAAGATAATAAATACAGCCTCTTGGAAATGGGCACCCCAGCCCCTTCCCCAGTTCCTCCTTTTTCTTCAGGCTATTTCTGATGCCATTCAACCCACTTTTGTAGCCTGTGACTCATAACTTCCTACCTTCAAAGATCAGACAGATTTTATAAAGTTCCTGATAAGTTCTTATTTAAACATCCTGTGGCAAACCCCTCTGGAGTCTTTCCCTCTCTCTCTGTCCTAATAAAACTTCTAAGCTTCTTCCTAATTACCGTGCCCTCCTTCAGAGAAAGGCAGCAGGGCTATGGATATGTGGGGTAAAAGGTTTATACCTATTCTACTTTGGCATTCAGAGCTTATCAGTCGCCAAACCCAAATGACTAAATATTTGATATCTGTCATCAATTCCTTGAACAAGGTAGTGTTGAATTCACAAGGAACTATTAAAAACAACAAATGCTGTTCTTATTTAATCAGGCTACACAAATAGTTATAATGTTGTAGAGGCCTTGTCCAGAACAGCTGATACTGGCTCTGTCATCTGCAGGTTTGCATGTTTGTGCAGTCAACCCATACCCGAACACTTTAAAGCAAAAATTTGTGATTCCCCTTTAGACATTAATCTCCTGTTTGGCCCACAAGCAACTAACCTTTTCAGAACTGCCCAGAACTGGGAAAAACAATGAAAGACTGCAGACAGCGTCTCTTAATCTCCATACCTAGGCACCAGAGCAGTTATCCAACCAAACCCACCTGTTTTGTCAGAACAGTTCGTAGACATAGTCAGAAACACAGGAAGTCCCCCCAGAAAGAGATTTCTAGAGCAACCACAGATATATTCCTCTTCTGGGAGTTTTCCCTTTTGGGGACAAATCTTTGTGACTATCTACAAAGTATTTCCCCCTACCCTCCATCCCTGCTTCACCACTTTTAAAAAGGCTGACCCAGTCAGTCTCTTCCTGGGAAAGATTACCATAGACCAATGCATGCTTTCTGTTATTAAAAAAAAGGGCTATGCCATGTCTTGGATAGGAATCCCCCCTCTAAATGGCATGCCTCTCTCTCTCTCCCCACAACCAGAGCAATCTGCTTCCACCTATCTTACAGGAGTTATAGGTGCAAGGCTGAACAGAACCAGTGCCCAAAGAATTTGTGAGAAAGGGCTTTTACTCCAGATGACTCCTAGCACCAAGCAAAGAATGGTACTGGGGACCCACATTGGATCTGTTTACTAAACAGTTTTCTGAAAATGTTATCTTTCAAAGTGCTGTCACTACACACACTGCCTTTCTAGTGCCTAGATCTGAGAGATGCCTATCTTCATGTACCAATTCACCCTCCTTGCAGAAGATTCCTATGGTTTTGTTGTGGGTCATTTCACTTTTACTGCTTTGTCTTTTGGGCTTTCAACAACTCCGAGTTTTTATAAATTGTCTGGTACAAGTGATTGTCATCTGTCGAACCCAGGGAATCTAGAATTTTCCCCTGCTTAAATGATCTGTTAATTCAAGCTTCTTTATTACATATACTTCTGCAACATCTCCAGTTCATCCTCAGTCCTCTCTCTCAGTTGGTGTTCATGATCACCTACAAGAAGTCCTCCCCACAGCCAACTCAGGACCTCATGTTTCTGGGCTGCAATCTGGACACACAGGATGCAGGCCTATTTCCCTCAGGAAAGAGTGCAGAGCCTTACAGATTACTTTCATAACGTTGCCTACCTTAGTCAATGTTCACACAGGGAGGTTCTGAGTGCCCTCTGTTCATGGCAGCAACTATCCCAGTGCTCCATCTATGCAGACTGCACATGAGGAAAATGTAGTGGTACCAGAAAACAGTTTGATCCCCGCACTCTCTCTGGCACATTAATTCCCCTATTACATTGTGTCAGAAGGGATTTCTAATGGTGGAAGACCAGGTGAAACTCAACCCAGGACCTCCCTTAATCCCTCCATTCCCAGTTCAGGAAATGTACACAGATGCTGTGGATGAGGCATGGGGAGCTTGAACAGGGACACGCACAGTACAGGGTAGATGTCAGTCAAAATTACTAAAGGGTTACATCAAAATGAAGTGAGGGCCCTTACCCAAGCGGTTTGAGTCTTTTCTCGTATCTGGAGACCGGGTCCCCTAAGAGTGTTCACAGACAACACAACAGTCATATGATACGTAAATAAGCAAGGAGGAACCAGTTCATACCAGCTGTGCAGATTGGCACAGACAGCCTAGGACATTGCCACCTGGAAGACCATGACACTAATAGCCATATACATCCCATCACGGATAGTCTGTTGGCAGGTGCGTTAAGCAGGACTTTGGAGGACCCTCACAAATGGACCTTGAACAGACGTTTTTTTTTCCCCAGACATCCTAAACTGTTAGGAGACACCTCAGATGGACTTGTTTGCATCAGAGACCAGCATACAGCTCCTTCTCTTTTGCAACTGGGGCTCTTCCCTCTCGGCCAGCAGGAGAGATGTTTTCACCTTTCAGTGTATAAGGAAATTTCTCTGTGCCTTCCCTCCAGTACCTCTCATTCTAAGAGTTCTAAAGGCCCAAAAAGAAAAGCCAAAACTCTTGCTAGTGATTCCCTTTTGACAAAGTCAGTATTGGTTCCCTCTTCTTTTTCATCTTGACAGGGGCAATTACTGCAAACTGCCAATTCAAGTGCATCTCGTCACACAGCAGAAAGGGTCACTACAGCACCCCAACCTGTTATCCCTAAACCTAACCCTGTGTATGACAGGGTTCTAATTCCTTTTAGGTGTCACTTTTCCAAGACCATAGTTAGGCTTCTCCAAGAAGTCAGGAGACCCATCACTTGAACTTCTACATAGCCAAAAGGTTCGGTGTAGTAGGAATGGACAGGACCCCATCAAATCAGAGGTACCTCCCATACTAAAATATCTGTGTGAGCTCATGCATACATGACTAGCCTAAACTTCCATCAAAGTTCATTTGTCAGTCATCTCTGTTTTACCCCTCAGTCCACCAGTTATGTCCAGACCTGAGGTCGTTATTCCTTATAAGGGTTCTGCATCTTAGACCACCAAGGAAGTCCATAAACCCCTCTTTGGGACCTGAGTTTCATGCTGGAAAAGTTTACCTTGCCTCCCTTTCAACCTGCAACATCAGCGAGTCTCAAATACTGCACCTGTAAGAATATTCTTCTTCTTGCTGTCACTTCGGCAAGGAGAGTCTCAAAGCTACAGGCATTAATGGAGATTTCTCCTTATTTTTCACAAGGTAACCCTGAGGGCTAACCCTTCATTCTTGCCTAAAGTAGTAAAAGAGCAGTCTCTCAACTAGGCCATAAATCCTTTTCTTAACCCGCATATGGGGAAAGGGCCCTTTTTTCTCTAGACATTCACAGACAGTTAAGGTTCTAGTTGGGCAAAACAAAATCCATTTGAAAACCTGAACAACTTTTTTTTCTCTTTCATGGACTCAAAACTGGGTCAGCCAGTGTTTAGGCGAACAGTTGCAAGCTGATCTCTAAGGCCATCTTTTTGTTCATTCTGTACATGAAGACTCCTTGCCCTCATGCCCTCAAGCTCATTCTGCCATGGCGGTAGCATCCTCTGGGACCTTCTACAAATGGGTTGATGGCAGGGCCATTATGGATGCTGCCTTCTGGTCTTTTGTACACACCTTTACTAAACACTACAGGATTGATGCCTTTTCAAGGTACAGAACTGCCTTCAGTAGGTCTGTACTTACTAGCTTCTTGGACAGTTCTACTGCTTATTAAGAATCACCGTTATGTTCTCTTCACTCAGGGAATCATGCATTGGTTGGGAATACTACAGCAGTGATTTCAGGCAGGACCTGGTACAGTTGTGTAAAAACTTACCATAGCAGTAGATATTCTGTTGATCACTGTTGCAGTATCATTCTCATCCTTCTTCCCCATTAATTCATTTTCTACTACCTGTCTATTCTTCTTCTGTGCCTGTCTTGTGGACAATATTCTGGAACTGATGGGGCTTCCTTACCACTTCATGCTTTGCCTCTTCTAGCTGACCAGTCTGTCTCGCTGCTGGCCTGGAGATAATCTGAAGAATTACACTTGTACATCTGCCTAGATACTCCTATGCTTATGAACTGCAGTCACATCAGACATCCTATCCTGGTAAAGTAAAGCTTTGGTACCCAGGCCGGATGTCAACAGTGATAACCCATTGGTTAGGAATACTGCAACAGTGATCAATAAGACTACTTCTGTTATGGAAAGTTCTTGCACAGCAGTACTTTCTATTAAGAGTTCTCTCTTGTGCCTGGAAATGAGGGCCTTTAAGAAGCCTGTTTTGGACATTTCACTTACCTCAGTGGCCTAAAATACATAAAGCTGGTATGCAGGCTCTCTTGCCACTTCTATTCCCTTAAGCTATGATGATTAATGTAGACATCAAGGATGCCTACCTTCATGTCACTATTTACAGATTTGAGGTAGGGGTGGGCTCCTTTGTCAGTGTCGTTTGGAATGGCTGCTGCTACTGCCATGGTGTTCATAAAGTGCCTGGTTCCCGTTTCAGTACCAAGAGCATTTACATCTATCCATGACTGGCTGATCCAGGTATAATCCCAGCAACAGATGGAGAGGCCTCTAGAAAAGGCAGCTTATTTAGACTTCCACCATTAAGTAGAGCAACTTTGATATGGTCAGGATTGGGATTTAGTGAGATTTTTTTTGTGCTGGGCCATGATCATGGTTTATCGTTCCTTTACTGAGTGTCTTTTGACTACCTTTGACGCCTGGCTGAGTTTTTACGCTCCCAGATCTGCCATCTTTTTGGTTGGTCCCAGCAGGATGGGTCCGGAAGCTGCTGGAAAACTAGCTGCTTGAGTTCAGAGATATATGATTGAAATCAAGTGTCACTTTGAGAGTATTAATTTGAAACCTATGTTCCTGAATAACATGTTGGCTTAATGGTAAGAGCTCATCTTCTCAGTTCCTAACTTTGAGCTTTTAGTCGCTATATTTTTGGGTTTACAAATTCTACCATGGTCTTTTTGAGTTTTCTCTCTGCATACTTCAGTTTCTTTCCCTCTCCCAATAATATGTTGGTTGATTAACTGTATTGAATTGTTTGTGTGTCTGTGTGTTTGTCTGTCTTACTCTGCATGCGTGTGTTTATAAAAGTCTAAAAATGCATGAGGATGTGTACAGGCTTGTATAAGCATGCATATATGTATGTACAGAGAGAGACACACACATATAGATGTGTGTAATATATGCATTAGTTTATAGTGATGAAGTCATTTAGTAATAGCAATAAAAACAGTTTCTAGAGTCAATTCTTGTGGTTAAAAGTGGGTTCATTTTACAAAGTCAGCTTAAAAGAAGTTATTCTCTTTGAGACTTTTCCAGAGACAAACCAAAACAATTCCCATATTTCACATTCACTGTTAACTTCTTTTCGGGACTGCAGTTTGTGCCATAATGGAGATTAATAGAACAAAGCAGTTGCAACAGGAAGGTGGCTAGTCAGAGGGTAAGATTTCAATATTCTTTCCAGTTCAAAAATAGTGGTATACTAACCAGAAAAATAATTATTTCCAGTCTTTCTAGGTTTAGGAAACATAAACAGACTTGTTTCTTTTGGCCAAAATACTTCAGCAACCACTCCAGTATTAAAGAACCAGCAGGCTTTCTTCCTTATGCCAGAGTACTAACTTCCACAGTCACAACTGTCCTCCTAGGTTTCTTGTTAGTCTCCTCTAATCCACTTCATAGAAGTCTGGAATCTCCTTTTCTCACTGCTAAGACCTACAATATGCACCTAAAGGCAGGCTAAATCCAGTTAGTTAAATAGGAAGAACTCCTTCTTCTGAGCCTGCCTTTCTAAAAGCAATGCTTTATGTTTTCCTTCAGTAACCTAACCTCTGAGAAACACTTGCATTTTTTTGCATAAGTAGCAGATAGTGTTTGAAAGTGCCATATAAGAATAGGGTTTTATATTTCAGTATGTTTAACATCATAAAACTTTCTCAGTGGTGCAGAGGGATAGAATCCTTACTTTGACCTAGATGAACAGTGTTCAGTTAATGGCCAGCACTGGAGGAGCTAGTCAGGGGAAAGGGGGTGGGGGTGAAGAGTCATGACAGAGATGGGTGTTCTATGAGTGGGAGGGGTTCATATGCACTCAGGCACACTGAGCAGTGCAGTCTCTCTGAAGACTGTAGGGACCACCTCTTGTGCTCCAAGGAGAAGTCCTGGACCATTATAGGGAACACCCCTTGTGAAAGTGAGGGGAATGTTCTCCACAGATAGCCTATTGTAGGCTTTTCTTTGACACATGACCAAGTTTGCAGATTTAAGAGAAGATGGCAAAAAATGAGAACCACCCCCAATCATCATCATCCTCTTTCGGCTGTTCCCGTTAGGGGTCGCCACAGCAGATCACCTGTTTCCATTTCTTCCTGTCCTCTGCATCTTGCTCTGTCACACCAACCACCTGCATGTCCTCTCTCACCACATCCGTAAACCTTATCTTAGGCCTTCCTCTTTTCCTGTTACCTGGTAGCTTCATCCTTAGCATCTTTTTCCCAATATACTCAGCATCCTTCCTCAGCACATGTCCAAACCAACGTAATCGTGCCTCTCTGGCTTTGTCTCCAAACCTTCCAACCTGGGCTGACCCTCTTAATATACTTATTCCTAATCCTGTCCACCCTTGACACACCCAGTGCAAATCTTAACATCTTTAATTCTGCCACATCCAGCTCAAACTCCTGCTTTTTTGTCAATGCCACTCTCTCCAACCCATATAACATAGCTAGTCTCACTACCCTCTTGTAGACCTTCCCTTTCACTCTTACAGGTACTCGTCTGTCAAAAATCACTCCTGACACTCTTCTCCACCCAGTCCATCCTGCCTGTACTCTCTTCTTCATCTCTCTTCCACACTCACCGTTACTCTGAACTATTGACCCCAAGTATTTAAACTCGTCCATCTTTGCCACCTCTACTCCTTGCATCCTCACTATTCCTCTATCCTCCCTCTCATTCACACACATATATTCTGTCTGTCTTGCTGACCTTCATTCCTCTTCTCTTCTCTCTAGAGCATATCTCCATCTCTCCAGGGTCTCCTCCACCTGTTCCCTACTCTCACTACAGAGAACCACCCCCAGTGACTGCCTAAATTAAGATACCTCCCAGTTTCCCTTACCCAGTGATGGAGAATGCGTTTTGATTGATGGAGGGGGTGTCTGATGATCAGCAGATAACATAAGCAAAAAACAAAACAAAAAGCAAGGGTGCCTTTGTTCTAGCTTTTTGAGAGCAGTAGGCAGATGATCAAAAGTTTTGACTTAGAAGTTGTCTAAGGCCAGCATTGTGAACACTGATCATCTTCTGTCTTTTTTGCAGTACTTTCATGCTTCTCTGCTGTCCTGATCATGCCAACCTAGTTATACTGGTTTGTGAGTGTGTGTGTTTGCATTTCTTGTGAAGGCAGTAATGAGAATAGCAAGCCTCCAACAGAGTTGATAAAGTTTCAAATTGAATGAGGAAGTTTCTCAGCTTTTTTTTGTTTTCCTTAATGTTCTTCTGTTCCCATTTTGCAGTATTCTTAGTGTGGGATTCTCCACCTCAGGCAACCCGTATGTCGGCTGCTATCCAAAAGCTTAAGCCTGGTTGCAGGAGGTGCGTGGGACGTCACATGCAGAGCCATAAACCAGGGGCCTTAAATGCGATGTCTGCACCCACAGACCTCAGAACTTTTCAGCCACAGTCTAATGTCAGATCGATCGCATCACTCCCGTACTATCTAGACTAAAGCTAAGTATCTCGTTGGGGATTTCGCTTTTTACCTTTGCTTGCGCCTGGTTTGCTATCTTCTTTTAGCCGATGTCCGCTAAGAAGGGTAAATACCATTGCAGGTGTCAGGTTCTGTATAAAGACTCTCACAACCGTTGGCATCATTTGCTTAGGCCGAGAATGCGACCATGCCTCTTGTTCAGTTTGCCTTTCATCCGTCCCAAAGACACTCAGAAGTCATCTGGCCTCCTTTAATCTTTACTTAGAAGACCAGACATTAAAGAAATTAGTGCTTAGGATGGATCCAGAGTCGGCCACCCTGACAGAGCCTCCACGCAAAAAGGGCAATTTGTCATGGCCTACTACTGCGGCCCCTCTGCCATCAGCTTATGATTTAGGAGTTGAGGGGTGTCCGTTAGTCTTCTACTTTGTAGACTCACCTTGAGGAAGCTGCTTCAGAAGTAATGGCTGGCATGTCCACGGAGGTAGCTCGGATGTTAGTTTCTACCAACGTCTAGGGGGAAACAGGTCTCACCAGATGCCGACTGGGATTCCATAACCTGAAGCCCCAGCTGCGACAAGGGCCCCTGAGACTAGGCCTTCTCTCACGATTACTCCTTTGAAAAGGAAACACAAAAGTAAGCATCTGTCTCCCACGGCTGAGGGATTACCTGACTGGCAATCTTTTCACTTAACTCATTACAGCCTGCAGTTACACCCTACTGCTCCTCTAGGCGTCAAATATTGCCTGTTCATATTTGCATTAATAATTCCAAAACCATGTTACATACAAGGTATTGGAACATTTTATCTTGAAGCATACATGATAGCAAACACAACTGTATTGATATATGACCTCTGTCAATGGGTATTTTTTAAAAATGTAAGGTGATAACTTAAATTTTTAAATGCTTAAAGGTACACACTCAAAGGAGCTCTACTGGAGGGAATGAGTTAATCCTTGATGCAAGCCTTCATGACCCTTAGGCCTTCGGCCTCTTCACCTTCCACCATTCCTGTTCTCAGCCCTAAGCCTGCCTCAGCTACTTCAGTCCACCTTCCTACTTCTCTTGCAGGAGAAGAAGAAGTTTATCTCTTATCAAACGAGTCCGTTACTTCTCCATCACAGATTGCCTCTCCACTGGAATACTATTTTCCTGATGAGCAATCCACTGAAGGGGACTCTTTCCCAGAGGACATCACCTTTGGGGAGACCATTACAAAAATGAAAGAATATTTCAAATGGGGCACTTCACAAATGACTGAAACTCAAAAGAGATGCTTTGAATTACTTCAAGTAGAATCTCTGTCTGCCATCCCTCCAGTTATACCCGCCTATCTTGATGCATTTTCTTCAGCATCAAAAAATCCTGCTTCACAGACAGTTGCCCTTAAGAGACCTGACCATTTCTACAAGGTGCGTGATGAACATAAATTCCTGGTGAACCCCCCCCCCCCCCTTTGGCAGACCCAGCAGTAATTGCTGTATCCACTGACAAGCAGTCAGGATTATTACCCTCCTCATCCCTTTTACCTACTGACAAGGACAGTAAGAATATGGACAGGCTAGGCAAGAAAGTTTATACCTCTTCCACCCTAGCTTTCAGAGCCATCAACTCTCAAACACATATAGTAAAATATGCCTTGGACTTAGTATCCCAGGCCTCTAATCTCCTGTCCTCCTTGCCTGACTCCCCTAACACGACAGAGGTAGCATCAAAACTGTCCCTGGCTTCTTAAGTGGCCAGACATTCAATTAGATGCAGTTATGATGCAGCAGACACCTCTGCATGATCTGCTGCTTCCACATCAGTGCTACTCCGATATTCTTGGCTTCGCCTTCAACCATTGCCAGAGAACTTTAAGTCCGGAATTCTTGATGCCCCTCTTGACCGCAATCTCCTGTTTGGAAAACAGTCTGCAGAACTCTTAAAAACCTTCAGGAGAAAAGCAAGGAGCTCTAGGATATTAAAACACCTTCTGGGGTCTCCCATTCCTAAATACTATAGGAATCCACCCAACCAAGGCTACTTTTGTCAGGAGGACCCCCTCCTCTACAAATCCTTCCTTTTCCAGACATAGGAAAGGAGCCAGGAGCCAAACCACTCCCAAATAAGTTTCCTCTCAATCTGCCCAAAGACGGCCCTTTCATGGTAGAAATGGCTCTAACAACATGTGACTGCATTGCCCACCTCCCCCTGTCAGCATGCCTCTTACACTGCCTACCCCTTTGGAAAACTATCAGCACAGACTGCTAGATCCTGGCAGTAGTGGAAGAGGGATATTTCCTGTCTTGGAAAGACCCCCCCCCCCTGCAAGGGGGCATGCCATTCCCACCCAAGAATCAACTACACCTTATTCCCCAGATCCTAAAGGATCTTTTGAACCATGGAACTATAGAACCCGTCCCTCCGTGACAAGAAGGAAAAGGTTTTTACTCAAGGTTATTTATTGTACCAAAAAAGGCTGGTCCTTGGAGGCCAGTTCTGCATCTGCCCTTTCTAAACCTCTTCCTAAGAGTTCCATCCCTCAGAATTTTATCCCTCCAGACCCTTCTTCCATTATTCTAGAGCCCAGGCATTCATGGCCACACTAGATCTGGAGGCCTACCTCCACATCCCTACAAAACTCTCACAGAAAGTACTTATGTTCGTACTTGGCCCTATTTTAATTTTCAATTTACAGCCTTGTGCTTTGGTTTATCTACTGCAGCCAGGGTATTCACAAAATGCCTGTTCCCAGCAATAGCCCATTGCAGAACCAAAGGCGTTCAAATTTACCCATACCTAGATGACATCCTCATTCTTGCAGGAAAGAGGATACCCTAAGAAATCACCTACAGTTCACCATGTCCCTGCTACAAGGCTTGGGGTTCACCCTCAACCTCCCCAAGTTATCCCTAACCCCAGAGCAGGTCAAAATCTTCCTGGGATGCAGGATCAAAACAGACCTGATGCGGGCATTTCTCCCTCAGGGCAAAGCTCTCTCCCTTACTGCCCACATACAGGACCTGATCCAGGTACAACTATCAGCAAGACAATTCTTATGGGTTCTGGGTCTTATAGCAGCAACTATCCCTATGCTACCTTTAGCCAGCAATGCATATGAGAAAACTTCAGTGGTGTCTGAAAAATGTGTAGTCCCAACACAAACACCCTTTAGAATTTCAGATCCCACTGTTACCTTGCCTCAAAGCAGAATTGAAATGGTGGATACAACAAATTCAATTGAACCCAGGCCTTCCACTCCACCCCCCCCCCAACCAGCTCAGCACATGCATACAGATGCCAAATCGAAGGCACGAACACCAGCAAGGTTCCACAGTTCCACGATTTAATGACACAAAAAAAACGGACAAAAGTAATCCCAGTACAAAAAGATTTAACGCTCTTGACAAAAAATTGCGTTTTCGTCTTTCATCAATGACTTCATCAGATAAGGTCAATTGGAATTAATTAGAGCTTTAAATAGTACAAAAAACTTTCAAAATTACCCAATCTATCACAGTGCATCTTTAAAGCAACCAATCAATGATTTGATTCTCATGAATATTAAAATCCACTAACCACATATTAAAAACAACTCTATTACTTATAATATTCTAATAAATATGTTTAAAAATAAATTTATTATACCTTTAATAAATACTAATTCATAAAATCAATTGCAGTACAATATAATAAATCTTGATAAATTCATGTGAAGGAAACACTTATATTTGGAAGTTACTGTTCAGATTCAATGCAGTGTCCGTTTGTTAAGCAAATATCACCATCTATTGGCCATTCTATAAATTGCAAGCTACAGAAAATATTTATTTTAAATATCTGCAGCTTTGATTTTAAGTACTGGAACTATGGATACACTTTCGTTTAAACCAGGTTTCCTGGTGGCATTAAGATATATTTGCCACCATAGTTCCCTATAGGCCAGTCTTTCCTCTCATAAGCCCCCTCTTAAATCTTTTTTCACCTGTTCAATTACAAAAAATTCAAAAAATGCCTCTTTGCACTCTTTAGTATGTCTGTATAAGGCGTTTTTATCTTTCGCCTTAGAAATCTCATAATAATGTTCATATATTCTCCTCCTCAAGACTCGTTCAGTTTTTCCTATATAGAAGGAATTACATTTTTTACAAATGCTTAAATAAACTACACCCTTTGTCTCACAATTAAACAAACCATTACTTCTTATAGTTTTGTTGTTCCTGCTAGGAATAATAATCTCAGCAACATTTAACATGTAGTCACATTGATTGCAGTGGCCACACTTGTAACTACCTTTCCTTTTTTGGCCTTCCATTCCCTTATTTGTTGCATTACATCTAGCTTGAGATTCTAATATATTCTTAATAGACCTAGCATTTCTATATACAATCTTTGTAGTTAAATTATTCATACCATTTATATCTGATAGAGCTACGAATCTAGTCCATTCGTTTCTAAATAAATCGCTGACCCTCATATTAGACACATTGTATTCCATAATTAGTGCCTGTTCATATCTTGGGTCATTGTCAATTTTAATGGTCTCATTTTCTATAATATTGTTAATAATTCTTTGTCCTTTTATTGGCTGAAACTTAGACTGCCTACCCAATTCCACTTCAGTTCTCAATTTAATTATAAATTCCTTTGGATAACCCCTTTCCTCGAACATTTTACTTAATAAATTGCATTCAATAAAAAAATCTTCA
Source organism: Protopterus annectens (assembly GCF_019279795.1). NCBI lineage: Eukaryota > Metazoa > Chordata > Ceratodontiformes > Protopteridae > Protopterus > Protopterus annectens. The sequence continues at coordinate 518,003,479 of NC_056750.1, forward strand.
CCAGTGCTGGTCATTCTACTACCCCTCACAAACTGCCCTTTAACAATATTTTTCTTGCAGTGTGAGGGGTGTGCACTAGTGAAGTGAAGAAAGGAGTTACAAAAGGTTTTCTTTCTATAAATCTTGGTTTCAAAGTCTCTTCCATTCTTATATATTTCTACATCTAGATATTGCAATTTTTCTTTTGAAAGAGAATAAGTAAATTTTAAGAAACTGGTGGAATTATTTATGTAATCAAAAAATTCATTGAATCTATCAATTCCTGCTGTCCAGAAGATGACTATGTCGTCTAAAAAACGATGATACAAAGACCAATAGTCTTTGTAACTAGAATTAATTATATAGTCTTCCTCCCATTTCATTAGGACAATATCAGCATATATGGGCCCACAAGCTGCGCCCATTGCTGTACCCTGAATTTGTTGATAAAATTCACCTTGGAAGGTAAAAAAATTGTATCTCATTACTATGTCAACTAAACCAGTAATGGTACATTTTTCAGCTTGTGTTAACTTGGTGTTTTTATAAACCATTTCTTCAAACATAATGAGACCCTCGTTATGTGGAATACATGTAAATAGGTCCACGACATCAATGGTAATGAATAATAAATCTTCATCATAAAGTTCAGGACCAATACACCTTAAAAAATCCCATGAATCTTTCAATGTGTATGTATTCTCAATACTTATATGTTTTACCTTATGGTCCACATATTTTGCCATGGGGAGTGTCTTAGACCCTGCCGCTGAGACAATAGGTCTCAGAGGCGGATCTTCCAAATTTTTGTGGACCTTAGGAATTCCAAATATTGTTGGTATTCTAGGCTTTGCCACATACAGGTATTCAAAAGTTTTTCTGTCTATTGAACCTTCATATAAATAACTATTTAATAAGTTGTCAATTTTATAATAAGCTAGATTGATTTCATTAAGTGAGACTAGGGTGTATTTTCTCGTATCATTTAATATAAAGCTCATCTTTCCTTCATATATAATATTGTCCATAAAGACAATACCCCCACCCTTGTCCGGTTTCATTACTCTCAGATCATTGTTGTTTTTTAACTCGTACAATATTTCTTTTTCTTCCTTAGAAAGATTAAATTCCATTACATTTCCTTCATACATTTGTCTGATTTCATTTTCTAACATATTTTCAAAATTTTTAACTTGCGGATGCAAGGGTGGGTTGTATGTACTTCTACGGACCAGAACCGAGTCCTGAGGAGGTAAATTACTCTCTTTATTAGAGTTCATAGAGGCAAACAAAATACCAAAATTAATTTTCCTAAGGAAAAGCTTAACATCTATAATGGTATTGACCAATTCACCTTTTACTGTTGGAATAAATTTAAAACCTTTGCTTAACAACTGAAAATGTGTTTTATTAAGAATAGTACTACTAAAATTATAAATGGTAAAGTTTCCAAATGTATGTGTAGTACCCTTAACTTGAATAGCATTTTGATACTGTTCACTAATAGGGGTTCGATGTATTCCTTCTAATACCCCCCCGTCCAAGTTTCCAAGGGTAGGTGTAATACCATTAACTTGAATAGCATTTTGATGTTGTTCACTAATAGGGGTTGGGTGTATTTCTTCTAATACCTCCCCCTCCCCCTTCTCCCCCCCCTTTTTTGAAAATTTTGATATCCTTCCTGTTTATTATAGGATTTATAGGAATCTCTCCTTAAAGGGGGAAATTCATCATCATAATCCAAGTATGGCCTTCCTTTACCATCATCTTCATGATCTACAAAGGGTGGGTCACCATATTGCTGATTAGTGTCATTTCTCTTAAAGGCGGCTTTGGGTAATGGATATTATTTTCATATTCATGTAAGTCTCTCTTTAACTTACTAATTTTCCTTTCAATAATTTCACTGCATTTCCACTCAATATCATCCTTAATTTTGTAATACTTGTCCCTTTCCTCCCTAATTTGAAAAATAAGGTCTTCTTTAACACATAAATCTAATATTTCTATCTCATTTTGCAATAAATCTTGCACTTTGTTATTCTCCTGAATAATTAATTTTAAAATTTCAATTCCACATTGGTTAAAAACTTTTAACAATTCATGATGAAAAAATGACCCCCCTATAACATTGTTGGGATATTTGAATATTCTAAGACCCTTGGGTACCACTTTTCTATTGATGCACTCTGTTAAATATTCATTTTCCACAGTTAAAGTCTTAAATTTCATCATAAGTTTGTACAGTTTATCTAATTTATTGTAATAACTAATGCCGTCGGCAGAAGTCTGCTTTTGTCCGTTTTTAAATTCAATGTTGAAAGGCTTTTTTAATCAGTCATTAATGCAGTTACTTTTCCACGAGGAGTGGAAAGAATTGTTAACAGTACCTTTGCTGCTACAACTTCTTATGGGGTTATCCGGAGTATTACGCATTTCAGCCAGTAAAGAGGGTGATATATTAACAGTGTCAGTTTGCGCCAACACCATTGGCGTCTGAGCCGGATTAAATGTCTCACCGTTCGGTTCTTCTCCTACAAGCTCACGATGTACATTTCCACTGTTACAGCGTTTTCTTTTTGGTTTAGCTCCCCTTGACCATTCGGTCCGTTCCTGCACACTTGAACCCTCTTCTCCTTGCTTCCGATAAAACGTCTGGCAAAGCGGCGTCAATAGGTCAATCAGCTGAGTCAGTTGACCTATCAATCTCCGTGATTCCCCCATCTCTTCTTTCGGTGTTCCGCCTTCTATCCGGCAAGCACAACAAAACTAGTAAGACAGGAACAAACAACCAAAACCAAGTAAATCCACAGCAACCAAATCGAAGGCACGAACACCAGCAAGGTTCCACAGTTCCACGATTTAATGACACAAAAAAAAACGGACAAAAGTAATCCCAGTACAAAAAGATTTAACGCTCTTGACAAAAAATTGCGTTTTCGTCTTTCATCAATGACTTCATCAGATAAGGTCAATTGGAATTAATTAGAGCTTTAAATAGTACAAAAAACTTTCAAAATTACCCAATCTATCACAGTGCATCTTTAAAGCAACCAATCAATGATTTGATTCTCATGAATATTAAAATCCACTAACCACATATTAAAAACAACTCTATTACTTATAATATTCTAATAAATATGTTTAGGTACTGTTAGCAATTCTTTCCACTCCTCGTGGAAAAGTAACTGCATTAATGACTGGTTAAAAAAGCCTTTCAACATTGAATTTAAAAACGGACAAAAGCAGACTTCTGCCGACGGCATTAGTTATTACAATAAATTAGATAAACTGTACAAACTTATGATGAAATTTAAGACTTTAACTGTGGAAAATGAATATTTAACAGAGTGCATCAATAGAAAAGTGGTACCCAAGGGTCTTAGAATATTCAAATATCCCAACAATGTTATAGGGGGGTCATTTTTTCATCATGAATTGTTAAAAGTTTTTAACCAATGTGGAATTGAAATTTTAAAATTAATTATTCAGGAGAATAACAGAGTGCAAGATTTATTGCAAAATGAGATAGAAATATTAGATTTATGTGTTAAAGAAGACCTTATTTTTCAAATTAGGGAGGAAAGGGACAAGTATTACAAAATTAAGGATGATATTGAGTGGAAATGCAGTGAAATTATTGAAAGGAAAATTAGTAAGTTAAAGAGAGACTTACATGAATATGAAAATAATATCCATTACCCAAAGCCGCCCTTTAAGAGAAATGACACTAATCAGCAATATGGTGACCCACCCTTTGTAGATCATGAAGATGATGGTAAAGGAAGGCCATACTTGGATTATGATGATGAATTTCCCCCTTTAAGGAGAGATTCCTATAAATCCTATAATAAACAGGAAGGATATCAAAATTTTCAAAAAAGGGGGGTGAGAAGGGGGAGGGGGAGGTATTAGAAGAAATACATCCAACCCCTACTAGTGAACAACATCAAAATGCTATTCAAGTTAATGGTATTACACCTACCCTTGGAAACTTGGACGGGGGGGTATTAGAAGGAATACATCGAACCCCTATTAGTGAACAGTATCAAAATGCTATTCAAGTTAAGGGTACTGCACATACATTTGGAAACTTTACCATTTATAATTTTAGTAGTACTATTCTTAATAAAACACATTTTCAGTTGTTAAGCAAAGGTTTTAAATTTATTCCAACAGTAAAAGGTGAATTGGTCAATACCATTATAGATGTTAAGCTTTTCCTTAGGAAAATTAATTTTGGTATTTTGTTTGCCCCTATGAACTCTAATAAAGAGATTAATTTACCTCCTCAAGACTCGGTTCTAGTACGTAGAAGTACATACAACCCACCCTTGCATCCGCAAGTTAAAAATTTTGAAAATATGTTAGAAAATGAAATCAGACAAATGTATGAAGGAAATGTAATGGAATTTAATCTTTCTAAGGAAGAAAAGGAAATATTGTATGAGTTAAAAAACAACAATGATCTGAGAGTAATGAAACCAGACAAGGGTGGGGGTATTGTCTTCATGGACAATATTATATATGAAGGAAAGATGAGCTTTATATTAAATGATACGAGAAAATACACCCTAGTCTCACTTAATGAAATCAGTCTAGCTTATTATAAAATTGACAACTTATTAAATAGTTATTTATATGAAGGTTCAATAGACAGAAAAACTTTTGAATACCTGTATGTGGCAAAGCCTAGAATACCAACAATATTTGGAATTCCTAAGGTCCACAAAAATTTGGAAGATCCGCCTCTGAGACCTATTGTCTCAGCGGCAGGGTCTAAGACACTCCCCATGGCAAAATATGTGGACCATAAGGTAAAACATATAAGTATTGAGAATACATACACATTGAAAGATTCATGGGATTTTTTAAGGTGTATTGGTCCTGAACTTTATGATGAAGATTTATTATTCATTACCATTGATGTCGTGGACCTATTTACATGTATTCCACATAACGAGGGTCTCATTATGTTTGAAGAAATGGTTTATAAAAACACCAAGTTAACACAAGCTGAAAAATGTACCATTACTGGTTTAGTTGACATAGTAATGAGATACAATTTTTTTACCTTCCAAGGTGAATTTTATCAACAAATTCAGGGTACAGCAATGGGCGCAGCTTGTGGGCCCATATATGCTGATATTGTCCTAATGAAATGGGAGGAAGACTATATAATTAATTCTAGTTACAAAGACTATTGGTCTTTGTATCGTCGTTTTTTAGACGACATAGTCATCTTCTGGACAGCAGGAATTGATAGATTCAATGAATTTTTTGATTACATAAATAATTCCACCAGTTTCTTAAAATTTACTTATTCTCTTTCAAAAGAAAAATTGCAATATCTAGATGTAGAAATATATAAGAATGGAAGAGACTTTGAAACCAAGATTTATAGAAAGAAAACCTTTTGTAACTCCTTTCTTCACTTCACTAGTGCACACCCCTCACACTGCAAGAAAAATATTGTTAAAGGGCAGTTTGTGAGGGGTAGTAGAATGACCAGCACTGGTGAAGATTTTTTATTGAATGCAATTTATTAAGTAAAATGTTCGAGGAAAGGGGTTATCCAAAGGAATTTATAATTAAATTGAGAACTGAAGTGGAATTGGGTAGGCAGTCTAAGTTTCAGCCAATAAAAGGACAAAGAATTATTAACAATATTATAGAAAATGAGACCATTAAAATTGACAATGACCCAAGATATGAACAGGCACTAATTATGGAATACAATGTGTCTAATATGAGGGTCAGCGATTTATTTAGAAACGAATGGACTAGATTCGTAGCTCTATCAGATATAAATGGTATGAATAATTTAACTACAAAGATTGTATATAGAAATGCTAGGTCTATTAAGAATATATTAGAATCTCAAGCTAGATGTAATGCAACAAATAAGGGAATGGAAGGCCAAAAAAGGAAAGGTAGTTACAAGTGTGGCCATTGCAATCAATGTGACTACATGTTAAATGTTTCTGAGATTATTATTCCTAGCAGGAACAACAAAACTATAAGAAGTAATGGTTTGTTTAATTGTGAGACAAAGGGTGTAGTTTATTTAAGCATTTGTAAAAAATGTAATTCCTTCTATATAGGAAAAACTGAACGAGTCTTGAGGAGGAGAATATATGAACATTATTATGAGATTTCTAAGGCGAAAGATACAAACGCCTTATACAGACATACTAAAGAGTGCAAAGAGGCATTTTTTGAATTTTTTGTAATTGAACAGGTGAAAAAAGATTTAAGAGGGGGCTTATGGGAGGAAAGACTGGCCTATAGGGAACTATGGTGGCAAATATATCTTAAAGCCACCAGGAAACCTGGTTTAAACGAAAGTGTATCCATAGTTCCAGTACTTAAAATCAAAGCTGCAGATATTTAAAAGAAATATTTTCTGTAGCTTGCAATTTATAGAATGGCCAATAGATGGTGATATTTGCTTAACAAACGGACACTGCATTGAATCTGAACAGTAACTTCCAAATATAAGTGTTTCCTTCACATGAATTTATCAAGATTTATTATATTGTACTGCAATTGATTTTATGAATTAGTATTTATTAAAGGTATAATAAATTTATTTTTAAACATATTTATTAGAATATTATAAGTAATAGAGTTGTTTTTAATATGTGGTTAGTGGATTTTAATATTCATGAGAATCAAATCATTGATTGGTTGCTTTAAAGATGCACTGTGATAGATTGGGTAATTTTGAAAGTTTTTTGTACTATTTAAAGCTCTAATTAATTCCAATTGACCTTATCTGATGAAGTCATTGATGAAAGACGAAAACGCAATTTTTTGTCAAGAGCGTTAAATCTTTTTGTACTGGGATTACTTTTGTCCGTTTTTTTTGTGTCATTAAATCGTGGAACTGTGGAACCTTGCTGGTGTTCGTGCCTTCGATTTGGTTGCTGTGGATTTACTTAGTTTTGGTTGTTTGTTCCTGTCTTACATGCATACAGATGCATCGGACCTGGCCTGGGGGGGGCTGCCATGAATGGTCTCAAGATACAGGAGAACTGGCTTCCTGCCCTGTGGAAAAAAAAAACATAGTGTGCGGAAGATGACCACAGTCCTTTTTGTCCTGAAAGCCTTTACCCTAGTCCTACAACCGGGTTCCCTTTAAATCTTCACAGACAAAACCACAGTCATGTGGTACCTCAACAAACAAGGAGGGACAAAGTCCTATCTCCTATGCAGGATAGTAATACAGATTTGGGAACTAGCCTCCAGAAACAACTTATCCCTGCAGGCAACCTATGTCCCTTCCCAAGACAACCAACAGGCAGATGTTCTCAGCAGATCATCCTCTCCACATCATGAGTGGATGTTGAACTGGGAAGTTTTTCTAAACATTGTCCACCAGTGGGGCACGCCTCAAGTAGATTTGTTTGCCCTCCCCCCAGAACAGGCAATTGAAAAAAAACTCTGCACCAAGGACCACTTCCCATTAGCCTGGAGGGTGGATGCCTTCAACATTTCATGGAAGGGGCGATTTATGTATGCATTTCCCCCTTCCCTCTCATTCCAAAGGTCCTGCTGAAGATCAGGAAGGACAAACCAAAACTACTGGCCAAGGCAGCATTGGTTCCCCCTACTTCTGTGGGCAAGGACAGTAACCACAAGTTACCCCACAAGGTGGACCTACTCGCACAGCAGAAGGGAACACTCATTCATCCTTACCTGCAGATGCTGTGCCTAACTCTATGGGTGATAAACTTTTAATTACCTTCAGACACCACTACACTGAGGATGTGCTTTCAGTCCTGAAGGAGGCCAGGAAACCTACTACCAGGATATCCTACATTTCAAAATGGGGAGGATTCTCCAGTGGTGTATCAAAAAGAATAGGGATCCTTTTCTAGCAGGTGTTCCTCTAGTCCTAACTTGTGTGTGTGAACTTATCAAGGCTGGCCTTTCATACTCTTCAGTGAGAGTCCACCTATATGGAATCTCTGCCTCCTTGCCCCTAGACCACCCCTTCTGCTATCCAGACTAGATGTAAAATTGTTCCTCAAGGGGGTGTTGCACATCAGACCACCAAGAAAACCAATCACACCACCTTGGGACCTAAACTTTATCCTAGAAAAACTCGCACGGTCTCCATTTGAACTGGCCAGTTCTGCAACTCTCCAAATGTGCACTTGGAAAACTGTTCTGGTGGCCCTTACTGCTGCTAGAAGGGTGTCAGAGCTACAAGCTCTCATGGCCTGTCCACCCTACACCATTTTCCACAAGGACAGGGTGACCCTGCTCACCAACCCTTCTTTCATGCCTAAGGTGGTCAATGAACTGTCTTTAAACCAGTCCATTCAACTGCCCACCTTCTTCCTCTCTCCCACTAATGACAGTGAGAGGGTATGCCATTCCCTGGATGTGCACCAGGCAACTGAGGTTTTATTTGCACAAAACTAAATCCATCAGAAAATCCAACCATTTGTATCCTTTCACCCCAGGGCTTTGGGCAAGGCAGTCTCCAAACAAAACATTTCTTGCTGGATCAGGACATCTTTCCACTTCTGCTACTCCTACCATGGCAAGGACTTCCAGGCCTTTTAAGAAGGCTTTGGAGTAAGGGCTCACTCTGTCAGGGCCTTAGCATCCTCCAAAGCCTTCTTCAAAGGCCTGGACACAGCCTCCATTCTGGAGGCGGCCACCTGCTCCTCTATACATACCTTCACCAGACACTACAAATTGGACCACATCTCCAGAGCCAGAGCAGGGTTTGCTAGGGCAATCCTACAGGGCTTTCTGGGATCAGCTACCTCTACCTCCACTCTTCCTTCTTCCTAAGCTGTGGCACTCTCCCACACTAAGAATACTGCAACATGGGAGTAGGACAGAATAGTTGTGCAAAATCTTACCATAACCATAGATGTCCTTCTCTTCCGTGTTGCAGTATTCCTTCCCCCACCTATCCTCTTCTTTCCAATTGGTCTAGCTAGAGGGCACTCTGGAACACTACCTAGACTATGTTCAGACTAACCAACAAGTGGCACTTCTCAGTTTTTGTGGACATCATTTGGCACATACTAGCTGTCCAACTGGGCAATTAAGTTTTGAGGTCTGTGCGTGCAGACGTCACATTTATGGCCCCTAGTTTATGGCCGTGTGTGTGAAGTCCCATGCATCTCCAGAAACCAGGCTTAAGCTTTTGTATAGGAGGTGACGTTTGGGTCACCTGAGATGGAGAATCCCACACTAAGAGTACTGCAACATGGAAGAGAAGGACATCTGTGGTTATGGTAAGATTTTACACAACTATTCTTTTGTGGTGAAACAGCTACAGCAAACTGCTTTGCCACTTGCAAAAGGGTTGCCTTCTCCTTTTGTAGCTTTCCATCTTTTGTCTCTTCTTGTTGTTCCTGCTAGAGGCAGAGTTTTGTATGGAGATTGGTCCTTAAAGAACAACCCTGTCTTCCAGGTATAGCTAACCTCATCTCAGGTCATTTTTTTTTTTAATTGGTGTAATGCAACTTAAGTGAAGTTTAGTGTCATCTCAAGGGCTTTCAGCATATTTAATTTTTTTTGCTTCCTTTTTTTAATCCTGTTAAAGGGTTGTTCTATTTCCACTCCGTTTTATTTTTCAGTGTTCATAACTAACATTTCAAAAAGGAATTTATCTCTGTCTACCTCCCATAGGGGGCAGTTGCACTCTTTGTAGTTGTAACTGTTATGTCAGTCGTGATTTTACATCCCAAGTCAGTCTTACCAGGTTGAGTAGCTACTGTACCGCTTGCATAAGACGCTGAAGTGGAATAATTTTCCAGAGGTGAATAAATGTTTATATGAAGAGCAAAGATCTGTTATGCAGCAGTACAGCATTAACAAAGTGGTGTGGAGTTTTATCTGTGAAGTTTTGCTTTTTACCTTATAACTCTAGAAAATTCTGGACAGTACAGAACACTGGAACTTACTTGAATCTTCTTTTTTCAGGTTTGCATTATCAAGTGAGGTATGTACAAGTGAGCCACTTAGCTGTTCATGACTCTTAATTAAGGGATTGTTCTTGTATTTGGAAGTACTTGACTTGAAATACTCAACAAAAGCTACAGTTTTGTTGCTTTTTGTGGAGTAATATTTAAATGTACCATGAAAGGCTTTATAGCAGCTTGCACTCGCACATGTCAGAGTACTTCAATGTAATAAAAACAGTTTCCCAGTTTTTGGAGTCAGTTTAACATGTCAGTGACCTAACAGCACTGTTGCATGTGAATACATAATAAGTCTGCTTGACTTCAGGCTGTGAAATATTTACATTGTGGGAGAAAGACCTGAAGTACAAAAAAATGTTAGTTGATACTTAAAGTAATGAAGAGGGCTCAGTACTGCAAGAGAGGTCAGTATGTGATGAAAAATATCTGGGTGGAGATTTCCTTTAAGCTTTGACCATGGTGTTTTTGGGTGCCCCCCATTATTTTTGCATGTGGATTGGTTGTTAAACTGGCACTGCTAAAGGAATACTGTCTCAGGAAGAAAATGCTTAACTGCTTAATCTCACAACTTTGAAACAATTCATAAAGTTTTGTATGAGGAAGATTTACATTTAAATTTAGAGCTGAAAATTGGCATGATTAGGGCTTCATTGTTAAGCCACTCTGTTTTTCTTTCAGACTTCTGATAATTAAAAAAAATTTCAATTTCAAAACCGCACATTACAGTTTTGTACATTGCTTTATCTGTTGCATGGGGTAGGATATGGTTAATTGTGTAATGTGATCACTAGATGGCGACGGCTGAAAGCACAGATGATTGAGAAGAGGTCAAAGCTGGGGGAGTCTCAAACCCTGCAACAATTCAGCCGGGATGTGGATGAGATTGAGGCTTGGATCAGTGAAAAACTGCAGACTGCAAGTGATGAGTCTTACAAAGATCCAACAAATATTCAGGTATTGTCATAATAGAATTTCTCCAAGACCATGATATCATTGCAGAAAGTGCTGCTTAATTGTTGCATTTGAATTTGCAGTCATGAATCCTGGTGAATATTGAGATAACACGCTTACTGGTTGGAGTATATGTTTGGGTGCATTATTGTGTAGCATTTTAATTGCATGCATATTTGGAGTGCACCCTACAGTTAAGGGTTGGGCGATATAATTCGTAGAGAAAAATGCTGTTTTCTTAATGTTATCTTAATATATATATTTTGTACCATTATTTGCTGTTTTTTCTGCTGGCCGCAGTGGTGCAATGGTTAGTGTTGTCACCTCACAGCAAGAGGTTCTCCAGTTCGATTCTCGGCTGGGGTGTCTTTTGTGCAGAGTCAGCATGTCCTCCCTACGGTCACATGGGTTTCCTTCGTGTGCTGTGGTTTCCTCCCACATTCCAAAGACATGCAGTAGGTAGATTGGACATCCTAAATTGTCGATAGGTGAGGGTGTGTGTGCAAGTGGTACAAATGGGCTACCATGGCAAGGCTTGTCACCCGGCGGTGTAAACCTTGGCTTGAGTTGATTGTCACTGCAAAAGTGACACCCAGATCCCATGTGCAAAATAGGGAAAGGGGTTGAGGATGGATGGATTTGCTGGGCTTTCAGCCACAGAAACCTCACTTGTCCACATTGACTCTATCTGATCACTGCTCTGTTTGTTGATATAATCATATGTTATAATGCATGCCCGTAGTTCAGCTGTCGGTCTTTCACAGCCCATAGCAACAAAGTTAATTTTATGTTGCACCTAAATATCCCCATCAGCATCCAGCAAGCATTGATGTCAAGTGGACTAGGCATATGTGAGCTTTTGAAACTCAAAGCTCAGATATTTGCTTGTGTGATGCTGTGTGCCATCCTGATCACTTTGTACAGAGTATTCTTGTAGAAGGTGATGAAGTTCTTTATTTTTATACAAAAATAAAATTGTTTATGTATGTACATAAATATATGTAGTTTTTACAATGTATGGATTTTTATGATCCATCCATATATAAACACTCTTCACATTTTTGCATGTGGCGTCAGGAGTGACAATCTGTCATTTAAAAGCAAATACATTTAACATGTTCAACCCTCATACATTCTTTTCTAATCAAAACCTCTGTTTTTATATGGATGTTGATGGGAGAGTGGTAGGGTCCTCTCCCATCGTGAGAGCTGCCTCTTGGACACTCTTTCCTACACCCCCCCCCCCCCATCTTTCTTAAGGATGGTGGTAGGATGACTGTGGTGGTAGGGTCCTCCCCCATCGTGGGAGCTGTCTTTGTCTTTCAGTTCAACCTTACTAAGGATATTGGTTGGAGAGAAATACTGTGATTGTGAAAGGTTTGGGGGGACTGCAGTAGTGGGCTCCTCCCTCAACATGAGAGCTGCCCCTTGGTCATTCATTCTCACCCTTCCTTTGGCCAGTTGTACATCTTTACTTTTTACCACTAGAGTGCAAATGGAGTAGACTGAGAAAATATCTTTGCTGGGGGCTAGAGATAAGCAGAAAGAGACCTCTGTTGTGTAACTCTGAAAATACTTTTGTTTTTTAACATTATTGTCTTCAATCTGAAAGACTTGATAGGTTCTATTAGCTCTCCATTTACACCAGCTGGTTTCTGTAAACCACCACTGAATAATTTTAAGAACAGCTTTTTGTTAGGCTTAGTGAGACAGCATGGTAATATTTTGTTTGCTTGAATGCTTTCAGTGACCATTTTGTGCTCATCCAACAGGTTTTCAGGTAGTCCTAATACACTCTTTTACCCCTCTCCTTCCTCTATGATTTTTCAGCCAGAGTAAGTCCTATAACACCATTTGTTTTTCTACTAATTATACCCATTTCAGGACAGAATTTCCTGTTGAACTTGGGCTTGCAGTTTTATAATATATGTACTATGAAAGGATGATGCTGTCCATACATTTCATTTGAAGTTTATAGTCTAACCAGTGTTCTGACTTTGCAATCAAAATTATTCTTATTGATTGGTGTGGGGGGATAGTCCAGCGCCAGGACATGTGGGGTTTTTTTTCTAAATCATTAACTCAGACCTTCCTAGCACAATGAATATTTTTTTCGTGAGCCAGGCGTGAAGAATGGGAATAGTAAACAAAAAGTCCCATTAAGTGGCTTTGCAAAAATAAAGAATACATGAGACAACTCTGCTAACATTGGTGTGTTTGTTGAGTTACTGGCAGCTTCCTAGATGAGAGAACCTAATTTTTGAAAAGGATGGTTACCAAGGTTATTATTAATTGCACTTTTTTTCTGTTCTAGGGAACCCTTTAGCTGTCATTAAGCTTTCTAAGAATGGCAGAAGTCCTGATTGGAATTGCTGTTACAGTATTGTAACATATGAGTTGCCACTGCTGACTTCCAGCCAAAGTTTTATCTGCCCTAGGACATATGTCTGACACATGACCTCAGCTCATATGTGCTGGAGTATATAGATGGATATATGAGCATGGATACTCACTGTCTTGCCGCCAGCCCAAAACGTAGGTCATGCATTAGTTGGATTGATCACCATATTGTTGTTTTTTTTTTTTATCCAGATAAGTGCCCCACTGGGGAACCAACCTTCTTTTTTTTTTTTTTTTTTTTTTTTACTTGTGCTGCTTTTGTTGAAAGTCGTTAGATGCCATCTAGGATGGATAGGTGTGAGTGTGGTAGACAAATTCCGCACAAGGACTTGCATAACGGGTGTCTCTTTTTCCCAGTCCTGGAACACAGTCACAAATTGGCTCTAACTGTCATTCATTCCTAAAAACCTTCAGCTGAGGCATTCCTCTCTCAACTTGTAAGAGACTCTGCATCTTAGGCACTTAGCCCTGTCCATGATTCCACATCCTAGGATGTGTCAGTCCTGCTGGAGAAATAGCTAAAGAGGCCTAGAACAGATCAGCAGTCAGAGTCCTCTCAGTACGCTCTCCAGGACAAACCTCTTCTGATGAAGATGACTCCCTGTCTCCTGACTACCTTATTGAGAGAGCTTACTTTGGGGAGACTATCCAGAACATGACGAAACACTTTGAATGCCAGTCTGTTGAAATCTCTGATCAGAAGAGGTATTACAGCTTTTTGGAAATCTGTATCTCTGCCCCTTTGTGGTTTTGTACCCGATTCCTAACAGCCAGCACCTAAAAGACCTACAAGTTTTACAAGGTCTCTGATAGTCTAAAACACTTTAAGAATCCAGTAGCAGACCCCTCTGGAGTATCCTCTCTCTTTTCAGGTAAAACCTCTAAACTTCTTCTTAGTGTTAATGCCTTACCTATGGACAAAGACAGTAGGGCTATGGATAGATGGGGTAAGAAGGTTTATACCTCTGCTACCCTTGCAGTTGGGGCAATTAACTACCAAACTGAAAAGGCAAAATACTTTATCTCTGTCTTGCTTTCCTTAAAGTTATGCCGGACCCTCCTACAGCACAGTCCAGAGAGCAAATGCAGAACTTACTGTCACAGGCCACTCAAATAGTTAGATAAGTGTAGTTAGAATGACATAGATGCTTCCTTTTGGACAGCTGGCACTAGATCAGCTATTCCTAGATATGCATAGCTTCACAGTCAGCCTATTCCTGAGGATTTTGAAGCTAAAATTATTGATTCTCCCTTGGACAAAGACTTAACTGTTTAGTCTTCAGGTTGGCAGTCTCTTGAAAACTATTCAAGATCAGGGTAAGACTGTGAAAGACTCTAGCCAGATTCTACTCTCCTCAGTTCCTAGATGCCATAGGAACTACCCATTTAAATTAACTTCCTTCATTAGAAGGGACCCTAGGACATATCATAAATAAAAAAAAAAAGCTCTTAGGAAAAGGTACTCGGACAAACCCCACGAAGAACCTCCAGCAGGGAGGGACTATCTTTGGAAGCAAAAATCTGTGAATGCCTCAGCGATATCCCTCTCCCTGCTCAGTCACATTATGCCGCTGTCCTAAAGACATTTGTTTTCCCTGGGCAGGAGGGAAGCTGTTATCACAGACAAGTGGGTCCTGTCCATCATCAAGGATGATTATGCCACACCCTGGGAAAATATTCTTCTAAAAGGCATGCCAGAACCTCCTCACAACCAGATTTCTCTTCTAGTCCCCATTATTCAAGACCTCTTGAATCAGAGCACCATTAAACAAGTCCCAAAGATCTTTATGGAAAAAAGATTTTACTGCAGGATTTTTCTAGTGCCACGGAGAGAAGGCTAGTGGAGACCCATCCTACACCTGTTCCTCGTAAACACTAGAGGGTTCCAGCTTTCAAAATAAACTCTGTAGATCAATGTGTGTGTGTGTATATGTCTTCAAGAAGCTATGTAAGGGCTTGCACAAGTGTATAAATACTGAGCACATGCGAGCCTGATTTGCCATTTTGTAGTAAGCTGTTGAGATGTAAGCATGTATGTCAGTAAAGGTCTGTTAATTAGTTTGTTTATATTTTATGTTGCTGCTATCCATCCTGATGTGATTTCATGTAATAAAGCATCTAAACGAACTACCCCACCTGTTTGTCATCTGTACTAAGAGGGACGAGCAACACTCTCTTCCCATTCTTGTGCCTTTAATCCTCCCTCAAGCTTTCTTAGTGTTTTTGGATCTGAAGGACCCCTACTTACACACTATTCATCATTCTTCCTTATGTTATCCTCTGGCCCCCTCACATTTTCAATTTACTTTTCTGTCTTTTGGTCTTTCCACAGCTACAAGCGTGTTCTAGTAGTGTCTTTCTGCCACACTCAGAGGATACAGATTTCCCCTACCTCAACAAACGACTGATCAGGCCCTCTATGCTTCAGCATCTGATGTTCATCGTGCATACAGCTGCAGTCATAACAGATGGGTTCTCCTGCCATCAGGCGGGTCCTCAGTCGGCCGAATTCCAAAGTCTAGGTCCGGCGTCGGTTGCCGTCGCTTCTTCCCTGACGGCAGAGCGCCAGGGTTATAAAAGAACCAGCCGACGCCATTTTCTTCAGTCTTTCTTGCCACGCGGTGCCCGAAGCAGAAGCAGTTCGCAAGTGCCGGTCGGCCAGCTCCTGAAATTACGAAAATTTTGCAACCGAAGTCTTCTTTAAAGCTAAGTACCCCGTTGGGGAAACTTTTCTTGCCTCAGACCGATGTCAGACAAAGTTAATAATTGTATTTCTTGTGGGAAGAAAATACCGCATAAGGATTTTCATTCCCTCTGCATTCCTTGCTTAGGCCCAGACCACAACGTCTCGGTCTGTCGTTTTTGTGCTACATTCAACAAACGCACCATTAAGCGTCGGGCGGAGTTCGCCCAGCATTATTTTGGTAAAAAATTTAACTATATTATGTCGTCGGATATTCCGACTCCAGTTTTGTCTAAAAAATGCAAAGATAAGGACCGACACATGAGGTCCGCGGCCTCCACCGACACCACGCCAAAGCCTACTACAGGTGGTCCGGTTCTCAGCGAGGTGCCTACGCAGCCCCTGCCTACCGACGACACTTCATTGGCGGTGTCTTCAGTGCCCGAGGTCGCGGGCTCCTCGGCCTACACTCCGACTACAGATACCGAAGCCACTCTTGGTGGTGAATCTCAATATGTAGACAGGTCTGCCTCCTCTCAAGGTGTCTTCAGACCTTCCTCTTCTTTTTCTATCAAGGCTTTCACTAAGTCTAAAGCAGCCATGCGTTCTAAGAGACAAGCTCCACAGGGCCGTTCCCCAGGCCCCATGCCTAAAAAACAGATGCTTAAAATGGCTGAGGATTTGATTACTCTTATCAGGGGATCTCAACCCCCCCCCCCCCCGGACAAAAGGCCCAGAGTGGAGGAAGAATCCCCTTCCTCTGACCAGGCCTCCATTATTTCAGAACACTCTGATGAACAGGAACATTCTTACTCCCCTTTTGAAGATTCTGATGCTGAGGAGTCCATTCCCTCTGTCTCCCCCCCAGAGGATTACTCATTTGGGGAAACCTTGCATACATTAAGGGAACACTTCCACTGGGAAGGCCAAGAGTACTCAGATTCCAAGAAAAGGCTTGGGGGACTTCCTCTTGCTACCTCAGCACAGGCCTCTAGCTAATACCTCCTGTCTTAGACATCCTAGATGATGTGTACTCGGAGGCCTGCCTTAACCCGGATTCTTTACTTCCAGCACCAGTCAAGCCTGACCGGTATTACCGGGTTCCTGACTCGCACCAATTTTTATACAAAAGTCATGCAGCTGACCCAGAAACTATCTCACAGGGCCCCAAGGGAATTAAGGCCTCCACTGCAAAAAAACCCATTACCTTCCAAGAGGGACTCCAGATCCTAAGAAAGGTGGGGAAAAAAGGTTTACACCTCGGCCACCTTAACCATGACGGCATTAAACTGCCAGTTCCATATGCTAAAGTACCAAAAGTTTCTGTTATCACAGTTGAGAAGCAAAATGTCACAACCTGAATAACCAGACTTGGAGTTGCAGGATTTGATACATAGTGCAGAACAAGTGGGTAAACATACTTTGCAATGTGGTTTTGATGCTCTAGAGGCCTCATGTAGAGCTGCTGTTACAGGATCAGTCATACGTAGACATGCCTGGCTCAAGGAGCAAACCTTACCAGATCATGTCAAAGCTAAATTACTAGAGGCCCCTCTTCAAAAGGATGTATTATTTGGTGATAAAGCTGAGGAGGTATTAAAGAAAATGGAAGAAAAAGCTAAATCAATGCAAACAGTGCAAGATTTTCTACAGGTACATCCTCCACGTTTCAGTAGAAATTGGCCTTCCAAAAATTGGTCCTTTACAGCCATGGACAGACCCCAAAGAGGTAGATACAGGCACCCGAGGGGCTGAGGGCAATCTCAAGGATCGTATAGGGGCAGGCAATGGCAAGCTCCTACACAAAGAGGTGGTGAGGATAGTTCACAGCCAGTCAGAAAGCAAGCCCAATGACTTTCCCCTTTGCATGCCAAGCAAGGCTCAAATGGCAGCACCCTTAGGAGGAAAACTGGCATTATTTTCAAAAAATTGGCATATTGTCACAAAAGACAAATGGATCCTGGACATTATAAACAGAGGCTACAGATTCCATTTTCACACCCTTCCAAAAATGAGAGGCATGCCACACCTGCCACACAATCAAAGGGCAGAGGCACAAAGACAAATTTCAGATCTCATGGACATGAAAGCTATTCAAGAGGTACCTACTCACGAACAAGGTCAAGGTTTTTATTCCAGACTATTCCTGGTACCAAGGAAGGGAAAAGATTGGAGACCTATATTGGACCTATCCATCCTAAACACATTTTTACTCGTACCAAAATTCAAGATGCTCACATTACAGCAGCTTCTTCCCATGCTGGGCAAGGAGTCTTGGCTGGTAACAATGGACCTCAAGGAGGCATACCTGCATGTCCCAATCAGACAAAATTGCAGAAGATAACCTCAGATTTCTTGCAGGTTCAACCCATTATCAATTCTCTGCATTGCCATTTGGCTTATCTACTGCGCCCAGAGTATTCACGAAATGCCTGGCATCAGTAATTGCCTACTGCAGACTTCAAGGGATACAAATATACCCATATTTGGATGACTGCCTGATCCAAGCGGACAGCAAGCACATACTTCTGAAACATCTGGCTTTTGTAATAAGGTTGTTAAATTTTCTGGGATACACAGTCAACAAAAAGAAATCAAGGCTAATACCCTCTCAGAAAATAATTTTCCTGGGTGCCAACTTGGACACAAACACCCAGATGGCCTACCTCACGCCAGAGAAGCAGGGGCAACTAACTCAATACTTCAAAACACTAGCAAATTTCACCAGGCTGACTGCAAGGAAAATCCTGCAGGCTCTGGGATTCATGGCATCTTGCATCCTGCTAATCCCATGTGCAAAGCTGCATATGAGGAAACTTCAATGGTACCTGAAAAACCTATGGTCTCAACACAGCCACAGTTTGGAAACAATAATACCACTAATTCCATGTCTTCAAAAGGAATTTCTGTGGTGGGCTCAAGCATGCCAAACAAACACAGGTCTCCCATTCTGCAAGCCTCAAGCAAATCAAGTCATCACAACAGACGCCTCGGACTACGCCTGGGGGGCGCACATGACAGATCGGTACATTCAGGGCAGATGGTCCCAAAAAGAAAAGCACCTTCACATCAATCAAAAGGAAATGCTAGCAGTAACAAATGCTATTACAGCTTTCAAAGACCTTCTGCATCCAGGTCAACTATTGATAAGAACAGACAACACCACAGTAATGTGGTACATAAACAAACCGGGAGGAACCCATTCATATCCCCTGTGCAGGCTGGCCATGTCACCCTGGAATTACAAATCGAACTTCAAGCACAGTACTTGCCAGGCAAGGAAAACACGCTGGCAGACAACCTAAGCAGGAATATGACAGATCCACACGAATGGAAGTTGCATCCTCAAGTTTTTACAGAGATAATTCAAGCATGGGGAAGGCCAGACATAGATCTCTTTGCCTCCCACAAAAATCACCAATTGACAAAATTCTGCTCAAGGACTTTCCATCCACAGGCCTGGAGAGTGGACGCTCTCTCTTTCAGTTGGACAGCAATGACAGTTTATGCCTTTCCACCTCTTCTGCCCAAAGTTCTACTAAAAACCAGAGCAGACAAACCAAGGATGATTCTCATTGCTCCAGACTGGCCAAGACAGCACTGGTACCCACTCCTGAGGAGCCTGACGCATTCCCCTCCATGGACCCTACCTCGAATGCCTCTTCTGACTCAGCACAGCTTCAAAACTCTTCACAGTCAGCTGAAAACACTCAGTCTGGCCGCATGGAAGATTCCTTAACATCACAACAGACCCTACTCTCCAAGGAGGTGCAGGATGTCATTTTGGAGGCCAGAAGGCCGTCTACCAGAAAAGCTTACTCCGCAAATGGAAACGGTTTTGTGCCTGGAATGAGAAAAACTGCCAGGATCATGGAAAACTGAATTTACCTCAAATATTACAGTATCTAGCTGAGCTGCTAAGCAGCGGGCTTTCATTCTCCTCCATCAAAATCCATGCCTCAGCCATTTCTGCAGAATACAACACTGATCCACCTTTATTCTCTCATCCCCTCTTAAGACAGTTACTCAGAGGGGCAAAGAATATAAAACCCCCAAGGAAACCACCAATACCTGCTTGGGATCTCAATTTCATACTAGAAAAGCTGACCCTGCCTCCTTTTGAGCCAGCTGCCTCAACAGATTTGCAATATTTGTCCTGGAAAACAGCTTTCCTTTTGGCTATCACCTCCGCTCGTAGGGTATCGGAACTACAAGCCCTCATGGCTGTGCAGCCTTTTATCATCTTCCATCAGGACAGAGTTTCCTTACAAACCAACCCGTCCTTTATGCCAAAGGTGGTATCCAGGGTAGCTTTGAATCAGGCTATACACTTACCTACCTTTTACCCTAATCCTCAAAAAACAAAGGGGAGAGACTACTACATTCCTTGGACAGCCACAGACAGCTGTGTTATTTGGACAGAACAAAGCCTTTCAGAAAATCAGAACAGCTCTTTGTGTCCTATGCTGTAGGAGCTCAAGGGAAACCAATTTCCAAACAGACAATCTCAAAATGGATAGCCCACTGCATACGCTTTTGTTACTCTTTTCATGGTAAGACTGTACCTGCAGGCATCAGATCTCACTCCACAAGGGCCACAGCTACCTCTGCAGCTTTCCTCAGAGGAGTTCCTACCCAAGGATATATTGGAAGCAGCCACTTGGAGTTCTGTGCATACCTTTTCCAAGCACTACCACCTACCATTATACTCCAAAACTAGAGCAGGCTTTGCCACAGCAGTCTTGCAGGGTATTCTGGCTCCTTCTAGTTCCATCTAGTGCCTACCACCCCTTTCTTAGCTTTGGGATTCTACCTATCTGTTATGACTGCAGCTGTATGCACGATGAACATAGTACAGTTTTGTACCTACCATAAATGTAGATGTTCGAGTGCTAATACAGCTGCAGTCCAGGTTTCCCTCCCTCCTTCCCCTCTTGGGGTATTCTTTTATGGTGTATTTGCTTGCAACTACTGTTTTTTGATTATATTGCATTGCTTTATCACACAAAATTATGTATTGCCTTCCTTCTGGGGGCACCTGACATCGGGGGCAAGAAAAACTGAAGAAAATGGCGTTGACTGGTTCTTTTATACCCCTGGCGCTCTGACGTCAGGGAAGAAGCGAAGACAACCGACGCCGGACCTAGACTTTGGAATTCAGCCGACCGAGGACCCGCCTGATGGCAGGAGAACCCATCTGTTATGACTGCAGCTGTATTAGCACTCGAACATCTACATTTATGGTAGGTACAAAACTGTACTTTCTTTATCCTCCAGCTTCTGACAGGTCTGGGTTTCATTATAAATTTCAAAAAAGCCCACATGGTTCCTATACAGGACCTGGTTTTCCTGGGCTGCAGACCAGATGCACAGAAAAATCATGCCTTCCTCCCTAAAGAGAAGGTCCACATTCTGTCTATTTTTTTTTTACAAAACCTTTCCTCTGCAACCATTGCTGAACAAGGGAGAGGCTAAGAACTTTGAGGTAGCATCCTTATGCTTCCCCTCACCAGATTTCACATGAGAAAAATCCGATTGGTGCCTGAAATCTATGTGGTCCCAGCTCTGTCACCCCTTGTACACCCTGATTGCTCTCCTCTCTTGTCTCAAGGAGCTGCTTTAGTGAATGGCACAGGTCATTCTTAACCCAGGACTGCTATTCACACCACCACCTCCTCTTCACAAGGTTCACAGTGACATCTGAGGCAAGGCATGGTGGCATAGATAGGGTAAATTAGAGTGCTTGTTAAATGGCAGCCTCAGTTCCTGAAGGAAGAGATTAATCTGAAGGAAATGAAGGCTTTTCTATTAGCTCTTCAGACCTTTGGAAACCTGCACCTCCTATAGTGTAAACAGACAGCACCTCAGTCATGTGGTACATAAACAAGCTGGGAGACACCTGATCTTACCAGCTGTGGATGTTAGCACAGGAGGCAATGGAATTTGGCCGTCCAGATAGACTTCATGCTTACAGCCACATACATTCCTTCTCAGGACAGTGTAGTAGCAGACTCCCTAAGTTGCTCCCTGGAGCAACATAGAAAATGTAAAAACATACAAGTGGATGTTGAACAGGCAGGTTTTCCAAGCAGTAATCCTTCAGTGCAGTTACCCCTCAGATCGACTTCTTTGTGTCACCAACCATCAGCTCCCCCAGTTCTGCACCACAGACCCTTGTCCCACAGCCTGGAGGACATATGCTTTTTCTCTCTGGTTGACAATATGCTTTCTTCCAGGAATTCTTCTCAAAGTGCAAATAGAAGCATCCAAATTTACGATTACTTTTGGCACCCTTTTGGCCAAGGTTGCATTCACTCAAATCTTCCATCTGTGAACTTGACCCTATGGATGATAGGATTTTAATGCCTCAAAGACGCCTCTTCTTTGAGGGGGTTGTTCAAGTCCTACAAGAAGCCAGGAGGGCCCACTACTAGAAAATCTTAAAACAGCTAAATGGAAACGATTCTCCTGTCGGTGCTGCAAGCATAGTCCGGACCCACTCTTATCACAGGTTCCTGCTGTACTAAAGTATCTGTGCGATCTGCTTGGATCAGGTATGCCCTACTCTTCTATAAAAGCTCACCTGTCAGCTGTCAATGCCTGTTTCTTTCTTAACCCTTCACTTATGGGTAGGGTGGAGGTCACAGTCTGTAATGAATAAAAGAAAACACATGGTAGAGTGTATGGATTTGCAGGTCGTCTCCTTAGGTTTATGCTTCCACTTTTACCAGTTATTTAAACTGGCTTACTGGAAAAATAGATGTTTTTCTCTAAAATGTTTTTCTCCCTGGGTTTACTATCGCTGTGTTGGCTCACAGTTGGTAGAGTCCATCTGTGTAATGTCCTGCATCCCAAATGGTGAAATGTTGAACACAGACATTCCTGACTGTCCTACCTTTCCACCTTCTGGACCTCTGGTAATGCTCGTTTCTGGATCCAGAGTGGTAGGGAATTTCGATGTTTGGTATTTTTGTCAGGTGTACCAAAATTCACCAGTCCAACTTTTGCGGTGGTGCATTGACCATATTCCAATTCAACTCCTTGTGAATTGACATTATGATAGTAAACCTTTTCCCTGAACCATTGGCCCATAAGCCACATCTGCATTTATTACAGCTTCCCACAACAGACTGAGATTCCCTTACAGATGCCAGTAGCAAAAGTCTGTGTTTTTTTTATCCACTAGTTCTGTGCTTAACATCATACTGTCCCTCTCATTGACTTCATAAAGTCTTACATTTCCCAGGGCGGAGCACCCTATGTCTCATTTTGTCCTCTGGAGATAGTCAGGTGAGCTAGGAGTGTCATGCTGTCATCCTTATTGGTGGCAAGCTGTTTGCCTCCCTGCACATGTCCATGTTGACCAAAGGTTGACATACATTGGGCTTTTACAAACTGTATTCATGCCTCTTCAAGTGCTATATTGAGACAGTAGTTTGAAGGATCCCTGGTATCATCTGTAGATTCTGATGATGTGTCTAGACACGTGGTTCCCCACCAGTCCTGGCTAGTGTAACCTTGTCATTCCTCCCAACAACACATCATATGATGTTATGGAAAAAAAAACATTCTCTTTTGAAGAATTAGAGAAAGTGTTCCTATTCCAAACTCTTCCTAATCCTAAAAAAATATTTTCCTTGAAAACCTA
Organism: Protopterus annectens; assembly: GCF_019279795.1. Classification (NCBI taxonomy): domain Eukaryota; kingdom Metazoa; phylum Chordata; order Ceratodontiformes; family Protopteridae; genus Protopterus; species Protopterus annectens. Next base: position 518,027,093 of record NC_056750.1, read on the forward strand.
CTGTAGATCCAGCCAGGTTGACCACATTTTTGAAATATGAAATTCAAACTGCTGCTGTTGTAGGTAGTTTCAGTTTGTCAACCTGAATTTGAAGGATGCTTATCATGTTTTTCGTGTTTCACTGTTGCAGTCATCACACTTTGGTTGTCTGCCAGCAGGTAGCCCTCAGTCGGCCCGAATACCAGAGACTTAGTATTTTTGTGTCGGTTGCTGTCTCTTCAGAACTGACGTCAGGTCGTCAGGGGTATAAAAACAGGCAGCCAACGCCATTACATCGGTCTTTCTTACTGAGGAGCCCGAAGTAGATTGCACGAGTTCTGGTCGGCCGCTACCTGAGTTTTCATTTCCAAATTGAATCATCCTAAAGTAGTCTGTAGCTAAGTACCCCATTGGGGATCCTTTTTTCTTGCTCTAACCGATGTCAGAAAAAGTTAACAATTGTATCGCCTGTGGAATGCAAGTACCACACCGAGATTTCCATTCTTAATGCATCACCTGCTTAGGCCCAGACCACGATGTACCTGGCTGTTGGTTTTGTGCTTTGTTCAACGCCCGAACTATTCGTCATTGGGCCCTTATTGTAGCTAAATACTTTCGTTCTTGATCTTCGTATTCTGAAATGGCTTCAGTAAGCAATCCATCTTCCGATCTTCCAAAAAAAGTAAGGATAAAGACAGAGACAGACCGCACAGATCCAAAACGCTTCCGTTAAACTAGTCGCCAGTTCATCGGTACTCAGTGAGGTACTTTCACAGCCCCTGATGCCCACTTCAATGGATTCGCAGGCCGCTACCGAGACCCGTTCAGAGTTCGGTATGCTGTGAGACTCTTCTTTGACTACCGAACCTGCGGATGTCTCTACCTTGGATAGGTCCAGAGCCGCTGTGCAGGCACAGTCCAAGGAAGTTTTTCGCATTACCGATATTCGACACAAACTGACGACTTCTTTCGCATCTTCAGTTCTTTCTAAAACTACCGAGTTTCTAAGGCCAAGAGTACGAACCAGACCATGTCACATCAAAGTTACTGGACGCTCCTTTGAACAAGGACAATCTGTTTGGCACCAAAGCAGAAGAGGTTTTTAAAAAAGATGGTAGAAAAGGCTAAGTCTACGCAGACTATCAAAGATTTTTTGCAAGTGCAGCCTCCAAGATTCAGTAGGCATTGCCCCTCGAAGCATTGGTCCTTTCCAGCCCCCTCAAGGCCATCTCATCTAGACCCAGGGGAAACAGACCCCACAGATTACAGTCTCAGGGTATGCAGAGATCTAAGCAATGGAGTACCTCCACTTCTAAAACAGGGAGTGCTAAGCCACCCCCTTACGGAAAGAATTCACACTGACATCTCAACTCCACTCCTCACCTCTGCTCAATTGCTCGTGCCCCTAGGAGGAAAACTTGCCCACCATGCAAAAAACTGGACCTCCATCACCAATGATCGATGGATCCTCAACATAGTCTCTCAGGGGTACAAATTTTATTTCCACACGCTGCCAACCTCAAAAGGGTTCCCAGACCTTCCTCCAGACCAGTGGGCAGAGACACAAAACCAAGTTTAATTCCTGCTCTCCATAAGGGCAATTCAGCCTGATCCTGCAGAACAGATTGGCCAAGGTTTTTATTCCAGACTGTTCCTGGTACCCAGAAAAGAGGGCACCTGGCATCCAATCTTAGATCTATCCATTCTAAACACCTTCCTGGTGGTACCAAAATTCAGAATGCTCACCCTACAACAGCTTCTCCCTGTGCTGTCCAAACATGCCTGGTTAGCCACCCTAGACCTAAAGGAAGCCTATCTGCACACCCCCAGCAGGGACCCATGCAGGAAATGTCTAAGTTTCAGGGCAGGATCTATGCATGATCAGTTCTCTGCACTTCACTTTGGCATATCCACTGCTTCCAGAGTCTTCACAAAATGCCTGGCTCCAGCCCTTGCCTATTGCAGACAGAGAAAGATTTAAATATACCCTTACTTGGACGATTGCCTGATTCAGGCAGACAGTCAGGAAAAGCTGTTGCAGCACCTGACATTTGTAAAGGGCCTTCTAACCTCCCTGGGGTTACACTATCAATGAAAAGAAATCAAAATCAAAACTAGTCCCCAGTCAAAAGATTGTATTCTTGGGAGCAAGCTTGGACACAGCATCCCAGATGGGATTCTTTACTCCAGAAAAATAAGCTTGTCTGACAGACTACTTCACTCAAATGGCCACCAGAACCCAACTATCCACAAGGAAAATCCTGCAGGCTCTATGGTTCATAGCCTCCTGCATTCTACTAATTCCATATGCCAGACTGCATATGAGGAAACTTCATTGGTACTTAAAAAGTCTTTGGTGCCAACATTCTCAGGACCTGGAAATTATCACACCTTGTCTCGGGACAGAGTTTCTTTGGTGGGCAGCAGCATGCAACCACAGCAAGGGACTTTCCTTTACACAACCCCATGCTGCCCAGACCCTAACCACAGATGCATCAGACTATGCCTGTGGGGCACATCTGGATGGCAGGTGCATTCAGTGCCACTGGACCCCAAACCAAATTCATCTGCACATCAACCAAAAAGAGATGCTAGCTGTTCAGCATGCTCTGACAGCTTTCAGATCCCTACTCTCACCAGGGCCCCTTCTAATAAAAACCAACAACACCACAGTGATGTATTTCAACAAGCAGGGGGGAATCCAGTCTTACTCACTATGCAGGCTAGCTATATGAATCCTGTGGAACGCAGCCTTGCCTATGCATATTCACCTGCAAGCTCAATTCCTGCCAGGCAAACAAAACTCTCTGACAGACTACTTAAATCTCCTAGACCCACACGAGTGGCAATTAGACCAACACCTTCAGCCTTCTAACCCAGAATTGGGGTACACCGATGGTGGTCCTATTTGCCTCCCCCTTCAATCACCAGCTCAGTAAATTCTGCACCAGGGTACCTCACAGCAAAGCCTGGAAAGTGGATGCCCTATCCTTCCAGTGGGTAAACCTTTCAGTCTATGCATTCCCCCTGTGTCTCTTCTTACATGAGTACTACTCAAGATAAGACAGAAGGACCAAGGGCAATCCTGATTGCCCCAGAATGGCCACGCCAACACTGGTACCCAGTACTGCGCAGTCTGTCACCAGTGCCACCATGGCACCTACCCCATATTCCAACCCTTCTTACTCAGCAGGAGGGACAGATCTTGCATCTGCAACTGCAAACCCTGAACCTTGCAGCCTGGCTTATTCCTTGAATTCTCCTCTAGTAGCCAGCCTAAGCAAGCAGGTGCTGGATGTCATTCGTGAAGCCAGAAGGCCCAGTACTCGGAAGTCCTTTGCTGATAAGTGGAAAAGGTATTGTTCCTGGATTCATTCTAAAGGAGTGGACACAGCACAGCCCTGCTTACCTCTTATCCTGGATTACCTAGCAGATCTACTCCACAGAGGCCTGTACTTCTCTTCCATTAAGATCCATGCCTCTGCCATCTCAGCTCATTACAGCACTGAGCCACCTCTCTTCTCTCACCCTGTCATCAAACACTTCCTGAGAGGGGCTAACAACTTAAGGCCACCAAGAAAAGCCCCCACCCTTGCTTGGGACCTTAACTTTGTGCTGGAAAAGCTCACGCTACCCCCCCCCCCTTTGAGTCTGCAGCGTCAGCAGAGTTAAAATTCCTCTCTTGGAATACAGCCTTGCCTCTGGCCATCACTTCAGCCAGAAGAGTGTCTGTGCTACAAGCACTTATGGCTGTGGAATCCTTCATTATTTTTCATGCTGACAGGGTCTCCCTCAGGACTAACTTTACTTTTATGCCTAAAGTGGTGTCCAGTGTGGCTCTCAACCAATCTATTAATTTGCCCACCTTTTTCCCTAATCCTCAAAATAAGGGGAAATGATCCTACACTCTTTAGACGTGCACAGACTGCTCATATTCTACCTTGATAGGACTAAACCCTTCAGGAAGTCTGACCAGTTACTAGTCAGCTTTGTGCAAGGAGCAGAGGGCAAGGCCATATCAAAACATACCATCTCCAAATGGATAGCACACTATATCCATTTCTGTTACAAACACCATGGGAAACCACCCTCTCTGGGGGTCAGAACACATTCAAGGACTTACTTCATCCAGGACAACTACAGATAAAGATGGACAACACCACCGTTATGTGGTACATAAACAGGGGGGGGTACACATTCCTACCCCCCCCCCCCCTTTGCAGACTAGCCATGGCATTGTGGAACACAGCCTTGACTTACCAAGTACATCTTCAAGCTCACTTCCTGCCAGGAAAACAAAATACTCTGGCAGACGACCTAAGCAGAAATTTTATGGACCCGCATGAGTGGAAACTGGATCCACAAATCTTCAGCATGGTAACACGGAAATAGGGGAGCCCAGACATAGATCTATTTGCCTCTCCCCAAAATTATCAACTGGACAAGTTCTGCACAATGACTTATCACAGGCAAGCATGGAAAGTGGATGCCCTGCCATTCAGTTGGAAAAACCTATCAGTCTATGCCTTTCCCCCTCTGCCTCTTCTCTCCAAGGTCTTGCTAAAGGTCAGACAGGAAAAAACAAAAATGATCCTAATTGCTCCGGCTGGCCTCGCCAGCACTAGTACCCAATCCTAAGGAATATGTCTCGACTCCCTCATTGGTACTTGCCTCAAATACCTCATCTACTGTCTCAGCAGAACAATCAAATTCTACACACCCAGCTCCAAACTCTGAACCTTGCAGCATGGCTGATCATTTAATTATTCAAGCAACACCTCTCAGTAAATCTGTGATGGATGTCATTTTGGAAGCTAGAAGGCCTAGTACTAGAAAATCTTATGCTGATAAATGGAAGAGATTCTGTGCTTGGAACCAAGCACAAGAAGCAGACACAGCAAAACCAAATATTCCTCAGATTCTTCAATACTTGACTGAGATGCTTGACAAGGGCCTATCTTTTTCTTCAGTAAAAATCCATGCCTCTGCCATCTCGGCTCATTACAACACGGAGTCTCCCATCTTTTCTCATCCTTTGCTAAAACAGTGTCTTAGAGGGGCCAAAAATTTAAGGCCTCCCAGAAGATCACCAACTCCTGCATGGGACCTTAATTTTGTGCTGGAAAAAACTCACCCTGCCTCCTTTCAAACCAGCAGCTACTGCGTATATAAAACTTTTGTCTTGGAAAACAGCTTTCCTTTTGACAATCACTTCAGCAAGAAGGGTTTCAGAACTACAGGCTCTCATGGCTGTGGAGCCTTTTATTACATTTTACCCAGAAAGGGTGTCCCTCAGGACCAGTCCTTCCTTTATGTCTAAGATGGTATCCAGTGTTGCTGTTAACCAAACTATTCATCTGCCAACATTTTACCCAAATCCACAGAATAAGGGGGAGCGGATTCTGCATTCATTGGATGTGCACAGACAACTAAGATTCTACTTAAACAGGACCAAAACTCTAAGAAAGTCTGAGCAAATACTGGTGGCATTTGCTTCAGGATCAGAGGGGAAGGCTATATCATAGCAGACTATTTCTAAGCGGATAAGCCACTGCATTCATTTCTGCTACTTGCACCATGGTAAACCTGTGCTCGAGGGAATTAGGTTGCATTCCACCGGGGCTGCCTCTACCTCAGCAGCCTTTCTCAGAGGAGTTCCAACCAAAGACATTCTAGAAGCTGCTACTTGGAGCTCTGTGCATACCTTCACAAAGCATTATCATTTGCCTCTCTTCTCCAAATCCAGGGCAGGCTTTGCCACTGCAGTTCTGCAGGGCCTTATAGCCTCCCCTAATGCTATTTAGTTCCATCCTCCCATCCATAGCTTTGGGATTCTACCCAAATGTAATGACTGCAACAGTGAAACATGAAGACATAGTACAGTTGTGTACACTTACCATAAATGTAGATGTTTGAGTGTATTCACTGTTGCAGTCCGTGTTACCCACCCGCCATCCCCCTTTTCTATAACTTCTCTTTCCTTCACTATATTCTAAAGCCTTTGTGGTGTATTTGCTTTTAGATGAAGGTAAAGTTTATGTTGCTAAAAGTATAAATTGCTGTTTATTTATATTGATATATATTTATATATGTGTGTGTGTATGTGTGTGTGTGTATATATATATATATATATATATATATATATATATATATATATATATATATATATATATATATATATATATATTTTTTTTTTTTTTTTTTTTTTCTGCTCCCCATTTGGGGGGCACCTGACATATGGGGCAAGACAAACTGAATAAAATGGCGTCTGCTGCATGTTTTATACCCCTGATGACCTGATGTCATGGAAGAGGAGACATCAACCAACGCAGGACCCAAGACTTTGTTATTCAGGCTGACTGAGGGCAACCTGGCAGCAGATTACCCAAATGTAATGACTGCAACACTGAATACACTCGAACATCTACATTTATGGTAAGTGTACACAGCTGTACTTTCTTGAGGTTCAAGGAAAGGAAGATGCCCTTTCAGTTAAACTCATTGTCATTTGAGTTTTCCACTGTTGCCGTAGTGATTTATCAAATGTTTGGCACTGGTACTGGCCTACCTCAGTACTCGAGAGGAATCTGAATTTTATCATCATGTGTAGACTGTAGTTGAAACCCTGACAGGGAAAGAGATGCCAGGTATTTTGGGTATGCTTGTACTGTGTCTAACCTTTGGTTCTCTCTGAATTTATCCTAGTCAAGCCCGTCAGGGAAAGAGATGCCAAGTATTTTGAGTATGCTTGTACTATGTGTCCAACCTTTGTTTCTCCCTGAATTTAGCCTAGTCAAGCCTGTTAGCCATGTATGTCAAATATTTTCCTGGGCTCTTGACTGGGTACATAATTGAGCAAACTGGTCTGTACAAGGACAGACCATCCTGCTAGGGCATTTTTTTTCTTCTTCTTCTGATTTGGTCCAGAAGAAAGTGTTGCAGCTGTGGAATCCATAAAGGCTCTGGGCTACATTAGCGTGTATCCTAATGGTACCCTTGATCAGTGGCATCTCACAAGTTCGTAGGAGCAGTTCAGGCATCCCTTGGACATAATATTACCTCTGAAGCTTCATAGCAGGATGGAATTGGGCTGATATTGCTTGCAAGCATTTAGCAGCTATAGGATGTACTTTGGTCTGGGTTTGTGTATTCTCCAGAGATACAAAGATGCCACAAGACATAGTACCTGAAAGTGCAAGTGGTCATAGATTGCTGCTATGCAGTAGACCAGTTAAGCTATTTGTCCCACTGGTATACTCCTGTACTTGCTTCCCTTGTTCAGAAAAGATAGTGTGGGGGCTAGGTGTGAACTAAATTTGTAGTCTCCCATCAATTCTTCTAAGCTGAAGTTGGAGTCAGGGGAAGTGCTTTGCTTCACAAAAGTTGGGAGATTATTCTGGCGATGAATATCTCTTTGGGAGAAATCTGTCACCAAAAAGTCTAAAGTCTTGGTATGTCACAATACATATTTATGTTCTTTGATCTTGCATTTGTATTAATACCAGTCTTGTAGATAATCAGTAGATCAGTCAGGATTGGATCATATGCAATTGTCTAGGCCAGGTGTAGGTCATCCATAGCGGTCTGTTGGGAGACTTATGAGATTAAGGGCTTTTAGATGTTTTAAGTAGCTTGAGAAGCTCATGCCCAATATTATTATTTGTTTTTTTTTTTTTTTTGAGGAATCACTATAGTTTCTCAAGTTTGTATTAAGTCTTTGAAGAGCTACATGTGAAAGGAATGCACAGTATTCTAGTATGGACCTAATAAGGAATGAATAGAGGAGAATAGTAACATATTTCAACTGAGAGGAGAAGTCTTTGGTAATTAGGTGGGCAAGGTAAAATTGTTTCCTAACGGTGGATATGTGGTTGTCCAAGGAAGGGTTATCCGCAAAGTTGACTAGGTCTGTGACCGTATCTGTTTTAAGGGGGATAAGGATTACGTGGTAGGTGTATTTGAGTTCCCTGATGATTATCTTCGTGCTTCACTGTTGCAGTCATCACATCTGGGTTAACTTGTCTGGGGTACACCATAAACGAAAAGACAGACTATGCATGGGGGGGCTCACCTGGCAGGGAAGTGCATTCAGGGCAAATGGAACCAAAGTCAAATGCACCTGCATATCAACCAAAAAGAAGTGTAGCTATACAGAATGCTCTGCCAGCCTTCAAGGACCACATTTTTCCGGGACAATTAATGGTAAAGACGGACAACACCACAGTTATGTGGTACATAAACAAGCAGGGGGGAACCCTTTCATACCCTCTCTGCAAACTAGCCATGGCTCTGTGGAACACAGCCTTGAGCTACCAAGTGCATCTACAGGCTCAATTCCTGCCAGGAAAACTAAATACACTGGCAGACGAACTAAGCAGAAATCTGATGGACCCACACGAGTGGAAACTGGAACCAAAAATACTCAACCTCCTGAGGAACAAATGGGGGACTCCAGAGGTAGACCTCTTTGCCTCCCCTCAGAACTACCAATTGGACAAATTCTGCACAAGGACTCCCCACTGTCAAGATTGGAAAGTGCATGCCCTGTCCTTTATCTGGGAAAAGCCTCTCGTTTTATGACTTCCTCCTCTGCCTCTCCTCGAAGGTTTTGCTAAAAATCAAACAGGACAAGCCAAGGACAATACTGATTGCACCAGACTGGCCACACCAGCACTGGTACCCCCTCTTGTGCAGTATGACACTGCTGGAACCATGGCACATGCCTCAGACCCCTTCCCTGCTGTCCCAGTAGGAGGGCCAGATTCTGCACCCTCAACTTCAAACCATGAAACTTGCAGCCTGGCTAATTCCTTGAGCTCCCCCATAGCATCCCTCAGTAAGCAGGTGCTAGATGTCATTCTGGAGGCCAGGAGGCCTAGTACTAGAAAATCCTATGCTGAAAAATGGAAAATATACTGTTCCTGGAGCCAGACTCGGGATGGGCACAATGGTGCCCAGCTTACCTCATATTCTTCAGTACTTAACAGAAATGCTCCACAAGGGCCTAGCCGTATCGTCAATTAAGATTCACGCCTCTGCCATTTCAGCTCACTATAATACTGAGTCACCCCTCTTCTCTCACCCTTTGCCAAAACAATTCCTTAGAGGGGCCAAAAATTTAAGACCCCCCCCCTCCCCAGGAGAGCCCCTACTATAGCTTGGGCCCTTAACTTTGTATTGGAAAAGCTCACTTTCCCTCCATTTGAGCGAGCTACAACAGCACAGTTGAAATTCCTGTCTTGGAAAACAGCATTCCTTCAAGCCATCACTTCAGCAAGAAGAGTGTCTGAATTACTGGCCCTCATGGCAGTGAAACCCTTCATTATCTTCCATGCAGACAGGGTTTCCCTCAGGACCAATCCTTCCTTTATGCCCAAGGTGGTGTCTAGTGTGGCCCTTAGTCAGTCCATTCACTTGCCTACTTTCTTCCCTAATCCACAAAACAAAGGAGAACGAATACTGCACTCTCTGGACTTGCACAGACAACTTAGATTTTATTTGGACAGGACTAAGCCTCTCTGAGAGTCTGAACAGCTGCTATTTGGCTTTGCTGCAGGGGCAGAGGGGAAGACCATTTCAAAGCAAACCATTTCCAAATGGATAGCCCATTGCATTTATTTCTGCTACAAGCACCATGGAAAACCTACCCCTGGGGTTAAGATCACATTCCACCAGGGCTGCATCTACCTCTGCAGCCTTTCTCAGAGGAATCCCTACCGGGGGACATCCTTGAAGCTGCTACCTGGAGCTGTGTACATACCTTCACCAAGCATTACTACATGCCTCTTTTTTCTAAATCCACAGCTGGTTTTGCCACTGCAGTTCTGCAGGGCTTGATAGCTGCTTCTAATGCTCTCTCAACTTCTTGCTCCCTTCCTTAGCTTTGGGAATCAAACCAAATGTGATGACTGCAACAGTGAAACACGAAGAACATAGTACAGTTGTGTACACTTACCATAAATGTAGATGTTCAAGTGTATTCACTGTTGCAGTCCTGGTTACCCTCCCTCAAGCCCCCTGACGTCTCTTGGCTCTACCTTTCCTTCTTGTTTGGTATATTTAAATTTTCTGGTGTATTTGCTTTTTGTGGGAGGTGTATCATAACATATAATTGCTTCCCATTGTGGGGGGTACCTAACATCTGTTGCAAGAAAAACTAATGTAATGGCGTCAGCTGCATGCTTTATATCCCTGATGACCTGACGTCATGGATGAAGAGACCGCATCCGATGCAGTAATCCAAGACTCTGGTATTCAGGCCGGCTGAGGTTTACCTGCAGGCAGATAACCCAAATGTGATGTCTGCAACAGTGAATACACTAGAACATCTACATTTATGATGTGTACACAACTGTACTTTTCCAAAACTGCATGATGCTTGCATTTTTTGGAGTTTGACTGTAGACCACAATCCTGACGCCATGAATTTGTATAAGTTTATTCCTGTTATTAGTAACAAGTTTCTTCAAGGGAGTCAATGGCTCCAAGCTTGCATTCATCTGCAGACTTGGTCAGCCAGAGGCCTTTATTGCAGGCTTTGACATCAGAGAAGTAAATGCCAAGTAGAAGTGGTACCTTAATGATGTTAGGGTACACCACTGGTAAAAAATCCACTTAAAAAATAGTGTGCCATCATTTATATTAGATTGGGTTCTAGTATGCCACTTGGCAACCCACTGGTTATATTGGGATTTATGATGAGTTCGACCAGTCTGTCAGTGATAAAGTGGGATGTAGTGTGAGAAGTCCTAGCTAAATCAAGGTAAGTGACATTCATTGAGTTACCCTCATTTAGTGATTCTGTGATTCTTCCAGAGGAGAAGTCAGCAAGTTATAACAGGCCTACCTTTTACAAACCCAAATTAGTTTGTGTTTGGGAATTGTAGGTTTCTTGTCTGTTGGTCTGTGATAATGCAGTTTATCACTTAACTAGTGAATCTGGTGAGGCTGATAGGTCTGTACTGTAGTAGTAGTGGACCCATTTTATAAAAGCAACAGCCACTGGTGCAGGTTTTTAAGAATGTTCAGAGTGTTTGTGAGGCTGCTGTGATGAACGCAACTACAGTTCAGTCAGCACAGCAGGAAGAGACAACTTCATGTTTGAGTTCTGCACCCTCCTCTTGCAGAGGAATGGGTCATTGTTGCACCCAGACCTAAGGCTTCTTGGGATGGCTTGGATGCTCTTAGCTCGAGTCTGTGCATGCGCCAGTTTTTCAAGTAGGTGCTTTACCTCTTCTAGTAAGCCAGGTATCCTAGTACCTGAAAATCGTGTTAATCTAGATGGGAAAAATAAATTTGTTTTGCTTGTAGGGGTATTACACCTACAGAGGCTACAGGACAAGAGCAGCCTTGCAGTATTTATTAGTACTGTTTCACAGTGAATTGTCTTGTGTCCTATTAATGCATCTGTCAGCCTATAATGCTCATGTCAGCATCAACGGAAAGGGGTATTAAGAGATAGAATAATGTCCCTGTTTGTAGGGAAGCTGGTAGACATGCAAAACACCCTGATGTCTGGATGAGTACTCCTCTGGACATCTGTAGCCCTGGAGGATCTAGGAGATTCCCACCTTTTGGGAACTGTAGTCCATTTTGGGGAGGCTTGATGGTTGGCACAGCAAGAGGGGATAAAGAACCTAGAAAAAAAATTGCGTATCTGTTTTTGCAGTGTACCTCCTCTTGCACTCACTCTACAGTATTAAAAAAAAAAAATTCATGAAAGGTTCTTGCATCACACCCCCACCCCCGAATCCTATGCCATGTATTCATGGGATCTTAATTTTGTGGTACAAACAGGTAGCCTAAGTAATGGAAAGGGCAAACATTGTAACTGACTCTCTTGTATTTTTCACAGCAGGCAAATAGAATGGTCCTCTGTCCAAACAGTCAAATTAGTTGGTCAGTTGGATTATTGTTTACAAGAATTTTTCCACTGCTGATACAATCAGAAGTCACAAGTATAGCAGCTGCAGCAGTTTTCTTTAGCAATGTTTCATTCCAGTGTTTCTGTGCGATAGACATGAGGTCTTCTATTCACACCTTTCCTTAACATTGCAGTTTGGACATAAAACTTTGCCACTGCCGTCTTGCAGGGCATGCTTATATACACCATTGCCTGTGAATAGTGAGTAATACTTTATTGTGCATCTTAAGATGAACACACTACAGTTGCATGACTGCCCACAGCATAATAGTAGATGCTTCAGTAAAAAGATTTCAGCTTCTTGACTTCCCCTTTAGAATGCATGCCCCCCCCCCCCCACTCACCTTTTTCTGTTTTCTTTTTGCCTTGAATTAGAGTTGGAGGGAGAAATGAAGGACACTGACATTTATTCATCCCTGCCTCTTTTTTAGTCAGTAGTTGGATCTTCCCTGGACCATTAAGAAGGCGTAGTGATGTAGCTGTTTGCTTGGTCTCCTCACAGGAAAAGGTTTTTCGGTTCGATTCTCAGTTAAGGTGCCTTCTGTGCAGAGTCTGGATGTCCTCTCTCCATTTGTGTGAGTTTCCCCCTATGTTAGAGATATGTGTCTGGAGCATTTCACCCCAGGCCTCTGCTGAAAAATTGACTTGTTCCAAGTCCGACTTTCCCAGTAAACAAATGTTAAAAATGCTGTAGGACTCTGACAGTCACCCCTGTTCAGGTCGGTGAAGTGAAGATGTCCTCCTATTCATTGTTGCAGTATTCTTTACTTATGGTTTGTCTTCTCCCAAACGACCTGATGTCCAGCCTGTATACAAAAGCTTATTTCCACTGCCTGTATGTGAGATGTCACATGAAGACAGAGAAAGTCAGCCATAAAAGAGATGTCCACACATACATACTATCCAGAACTTTTTTGCTGCTATTTGGAAAGGCTAATTCTTCTGTTCGGTCTGCTGTCTGATACCTTTGGTTTTGCCTTCCAGCTTCAAATAAGTACCCAGTATGGGATTTATTTTCTTACTACTGCCTCTTGTTGCTGTTCATGTCATCTAGGAAGGGTACGTGTAGGTGTGGAAGACAAATTCCACATAAAGATAGACACAAGCTTTGCTTGTTATGTTGAGTCATACTCATGATCACCGATCTTGTTCTGTCTGTCAGGCCTTTGTACCCAAGATGTTGCGTAGTAGTCTGTCAGCTTTAAATCCTTACTTAGAAAATCAGATACTCAAACCTCTGGCTAGGGATGTGATGGAGCGTTCCAGGAGTCTTTCTGAGCCATCTTTGAAGAGGAAGGTTATCAAAGTTAGGCCCAAATTCTTTTCAGCTGCACCTACTCCCTCTGACATACCTCTTGAGGTTGGTGAAAACCTGGTAGTGCGTTCTCCGCTTCAGTGGTTACCCCACTGAAAACCATCAGGGGTGTGGATCCTTGCACGTCTGAGGCTATGCAAACATCTGGTTTGGATGACTTGGGGGAACCATGGCTTGTTCTTCTGAAGGACTCTGGAACCACTCCTGCTACTCCCTGTAAAGAAGCTTTGGACGCAAAGCATATGTTTGCCCATTCTCCTCAACAAGAGAAGCATGTTAAGAAGCAGCAGAATAATAGGCATTCCACTGTCCCTTCCACCCCACTTTTGGACTGGGATGCTTTCTCGCAGGGTTTCATTAAGGCCCTGATGGCTTTGAGGTCTTCTGCTTCTACTATTCCGTTGCCTGCCTTTTTCTCATCTCCAGTGTTGGCATCTGGGTCTGAGTTGTCTCCTCCTGTGCATGCTGCTGAATATCAGATTCCTGATTCTGACTCTGAGGATTCTTCTTCAGATTAAGATTCCTTAGCATACTCCACCCAGATTCCTTCTCTGAAATATTCCTCTCCAGAGGAGGAGTCTAATGGGGGAGATTCCCCCATATAAGAGCTTTCCTTTGGGGAAACTATTAATGAGATGAGGGAATTCTTTAAGTGGGATTCTTCTCAACTTTCTGAGGAGCAGAAAAGATTTGATCTTCTCCATTTGGAAGCCCTTGCTCCCTCAGCAGTTCCTCCAGTCCTTCCAGCTCTCTTAGATGTCTTTGCATACTCTCTCTAAAACCCCAGATTCCCAAGCTCCTGCCCCTAAAAGACCTGATTGATTTTATAAGGTCCTTGATGACTGTAAGTTTCCTTCTACTGACCCAGCTGTGGTCTCTATTACTTCTGACAAATCTTCTCGTATGTCACCTTCTGCAAAGCTGCTTCCTTCTGACAAAACAAGATTTTGGATAGTTTGGGGTAGAAGATCTATACTTCCTCCACCTTGGCTATTAGGGTTATTAATTACCAGACACACGCCTAGGTACTCTCTGGCCCTGCTTTCTGGGGGTTCCCAGGCTCTTTCCCAATTATCTGATTCAGAGGCTAAATCACTGACTCTCTTTTGTCTGCTTCCTCCCAGGTAGCTAAGACATTCCATCAAATGTAGTTGTGATGCAGTAGTGGCATCTTCCAGGGCAGCAGCTTCTGCATCTGTTCTCAGAAGACTTTCATAGCTACGTCTACAGTCACTCCCTGATGACATAAAGGCCAAATTGCTTGATGCTCCTTTGGATAACTCTGCCCTTTTTGGCACAGCAGCTGCAGTTTAAATATCTGAAGGAAAATGGTTAGGAGCTCCAGGATTTGAAACACTTTGTTTCCCCAGTCCCTAAATTCCATAGGAATTTCCTTGCCAAGACTCCCTCTGTCAGATCATCTGCTCACTCCTCCACATCTGCTTCTTCTGGACCTAAGCCACTGAAGTCTTCCAGGAGACCCCCCACAGTTTCTGAGATTCAGGCATTGATTGTTTTTTTCTCCCCATTTGATTTTCTACAAGGACAGAGTATCTTTGCAAATGAATCAATCTTTCATGCCCAAAGTGGTGAATGAGTTATCTTAATCAGTCCATTCCATTGCCTACTTTCTTCCCTTCACCTCAGTTCGCTAGTGAGAGAGTTCTGCATTCCTTAGATATGCACAGGCAACTCAGACTTTACGTTGATAAAACAAAATCTGTTAGGAAGGCTCATCAACTTTGTGTCCTTTCATCCCAGGGCTTTGGGTTTACTTATTTCCAAACAAACTCTCTGTGGATTTCTAAAGCTATCGTTTGTTCCTATGACTTTCATGGAAATCTTCTTCATCCTTTGAGGCCCATTCTTCCAGATCTGTTGCCTCTTCAGGGGCTTTCTTCAAGGGTCAAGATGCTCACTCCATTTTGGAAGCTGCTACTTGGTCATCTGATCATACTTTTACAAAGCATTACAAGTTGGACACTATCTTTAGAGCCAGGGCTGCATGGATTTGTAGAAAATGCTTCTTCATTGTCTTCTCTGCTCCATCATCCCCCTTGAGTTCCCTTTGAGCTTTTGCACACTCCCATATGTAAAGAATACTGCAACATTGAGTAGAAGGACATAGAAAGAATAGTTGTGTAAAATCTTACCATAACCATAGATGACCTAATGTTCTCTGTTGCGGTATTCTATCCCACCGGCCTTCCCCCTACAACTTGTCCTTTCTTAGGATGACTCCCTTTTTATGTACCCTTTGGATTTCTTTTCCTCATGGGGCTAACTTATTCTGAAGATAGTATGTGCGGATGTCCCTTTTTATGGCCAACATTCTCTGTGCCTTTGTGTGACGTCCCACATACAGGCAGTGGCAGTAAGCTTTTGTATACAGGCTGGATGTCTGGTCGTCTGGCAGAGTATAACCCATATGTAAGGAATACTGCAGCATAGAAGAGAAGGACATCTATGGTTATAGTAAAATTTTGCACAACTATTCTTTCTAAAGTCCTCCAGGGTTTTTCAGAATAAAAACCAGGAACAGTGCATGCCTCTGTATTAGACTCATTTAATGGTAATCTTCCTCCTGTAACTGAAATTAAATTTTAAAGGCTGCTTTTCATATTAGTCATATGTTTGACTAGCATCTTAAACAGGGGAAATACTTTAACTCATTTCTGTTATGTCCAAAAGCTTTGGATGTTTGGCCGGAAGAACAAGTGTACACTTATGATTATTTTTAATGGGTAATCAATAATAACTGTAGTGTTGCTGCATCCTTTCAAACATCTGCTGTTTAGGAGAGTACTTGCCTCCCTGAAGATAAAATAGAGTTGTGTCAGAATGTTTTTGTATTTTGTTTAGAAGCCATAATTTTTTATTGATTTGCAGCAAAGTGTATACTGATACATTGGGGGTGAGGGTGAAGTTGATGTTGGTTCCAATGTGGGTACTTTCACGGATCAGAAAAGGTCCATTGTTAATGTAGGAGTGCATTAATTATTTTGCCCTCCCTTCACCATTATTTTTTTTTTTTTCATTTTGGTTTAGAGCTTGTAACAGGGTATGTTTTAATCAAATGGTTCTGAGCAGGTCATTGTGTGTGTGTGTAATCAGACTCAGCTGAGCACAGGTGTGTAATAGTAGAGTCTGCTGACTTCTTGTTATAGTTGGCAATTGTCAGTGTAGAATCCTAAATCCCTGATTTAAAGGGGAAGCACATTTTTCTGCAACTTTTTGTCTTGCTATAGCTGAACATGTACTTTTGGAATACTTTTGTATATAAGCAATATGCTTTTATCTTTACTAGCATCAATAGGGGACCTTGTAGTGGATTATTAAAACTACATATGCATTTCATGTGGAAACTGTTCTTTGTTTACTGAAAGCCTTTTTTTCTCAATCTTTTATTGTAGCTGTCCAAACTACTGGTAAGTTTACAGTGTGGTTAAACTAACAAGTCTACATGTCTGTATCTGCGGGCGCAAAGTTTAGTCTGCTGTAATTTGTGATTGTCTGTTGACCTCCCCAACCCATTTCAGATGTTTCATCTACACAATGCTTTGTTGTATTTACTTTTTTGTTCATTTTAAGTTCAAGCTAGCTAGATGCACTAAAGGTTTTCAGTGTTGCTTTTTATTAGTTGTGTCTTGGCATTGCCATTTTATCTGTTGGGTCATTCTGCATTTGTGTGGTTTAATGAGCTTTCAGTACCACTCCTACAGTGTTAGAAGCGGTAAGAGTGAAACATTGGTTTGTGTTGCACATTTCCTCTTACAACAGTATATTTTTATTTTTTCTTTCAGCTGCAGCTTTCTCTTAGCTATACAAGAGGATCATTCAAAGTTATTTTAATTTCTTTAGCTACTGGTGGGCTTTATCATGATTTAATAGGCTGCCCAGACTGCACCATCTTTATAATGTGTGGTACTTTCAGTAAGCCATTCGATGCAGAATGTCCTGTCACTTTTTTTTTTAAACCTTGAAGCAGGATTCTTTGCCAGCTTGTATACACACACACTTAAATTTTTCCCCCACGTAGTATTGTCTGCTCTGTTTCAGCAGTTGGGTATTCAGCTTCTTGTTGTAGTGTCCTTAAGTTTAGTGTGTCAGCTTTGATTGTGACTGCCCTTGTTTTGTTTTAACTTTTCCAAGGGATAATCTGTTTTGTGACGATTGAGTTTTGGTAATTTTAAGCGGATCCCAGGGCAATGTTAATGTATTTAGATCTTGGATTAATGCTTTATTCGTCATTTATCCCAGAGCAAACACCAGAAGCATCAGGCCTTTGAGGCAGAGCTTCATGCCAATGCAGATAGAATCCGAGGTGTTATCGACATGGGAAATTCCCTGATCGAGAGAGGAGCTTGTGCTGGCAGTGAAGATGCAGTGAAGGTACATTATTTGCTCTTGTGTATTTTGAAAGGTCTGTCTGTGGTCTGTAGAATATATATAAATTCTCTACAACTTTTTTAAAATGATTGTACGGTTTTCAATACATATTACAAAGTTGTAGGTAAAGAGTAGTTATTTAATAAAACAAGGCTAGGTATTTAGTTAAGAAATTAAATATTTCTAAGAAATGTGTACTAGTTTTTAGTAATATTTAATTTTGTACGTCTTAAGTTAGTGTCACAGCAGTGGAGCAGTTACTTTGAATGGGATAAATTGGAAAGTGAGTGAATGAGTATCACCATACAGAAAGTTGAAGTGATGTAAAGCATTTATTTTGCAGTTTAGTTTCTTGTCAGTGGTTAAAAAAAATCTCAGCATACCCATTTAATACTTAATTGATTTTTAATTTTAGGTTCGTCTGTCTGCCCTCAATGACCAGTGGCAGTATCTTGTCCAAAAATCTGCAGAAAAAAGTCAGAAACTGAAGGAAGCCAATAAGCAGCAGAACTTCAACACTGGAATTAAAGACTTTGACTTCTGGCTAACAGAGGTAAGGAGGCATTTAGATTGCCTGTTTATTAGCACAGCCTTTTCTATGTTTTTGAGTGTTTAAATAAATTAGTTTAAACTTTTAAAATTGACCCTTTTTTACATATTAATGCCACAGTGTGCAAGCAGTGAACTTTAATTTCAGTGGCATCTGAGAAGGGAAAAGATTAGGTGCATCCATAGAATTAAGTGGGTGATGCATTGGTTATAAGCAAAGGCACATCTGTTAGTCTGTGGATGCACCTCATGCTGTCCCCAAGCTGAGATCATTGAGGGATTGCCTAAATTTATTTGGACTGTGACTTTAATAAAAAAAAGTTTTCAAAGCTTTTTATTAAAGTCTGGTCCAAAAATGTAAGGAGTAACAGGATGGAAAATGCTTTGTGGTGCTTTAATCACTTGATGCCACAAATTACATCTGAATGTTGGAAAAACACATTAAATAAATCTACATTTTTTTTTTATTTGGACTATAAAGTTGGTATATCAGATAGATGTTCTTCGTGTTTCACTGTTGCAGTCATCACCTGTGAGTTATCCCTGCTGTGGTAGCCCTCGGCCGGTCCGAATACCAGAGTCGGTGTTTTTTTTTTTGCGTCAGCTACAGTCCCCTGCAGTCTGATGTCAGGTCATCGGTGCTATAAAGCAAGGCAGCCAACTTTATTACATCAGTCTTTCTTGCTGTGGAGCCCGTAGCAGAAGCAATTCACACGAATGCCTGTCGGTCGCTACCAGAAGTCAAATTTCAGCTGAAAACGTCTAAAGCTAAGTATCCCGTTGAGGGATCCTGTTTTCTTGCACTAACCAATGTCTGAAAAAGTTAACAATTGTCTCGCCTGTGGAAAGCAGATCCCACACCGAGACTTCCATACTTACTGCATCACTTGTTTAGGCCCAGACCACGACAGCCCCGATTGCCGGTTTTGTGCCCTCTTTAATGCAAGAACCATTCGCCATAGAGCTCTTTTAGTAGACAGTTATTTTTGTGTTCCATCTTTGCATTCTGATATGGCTTCCTTCAGCCAACAATCTGTGGACATTCTGAAAAAACATAGAGATAAATCTAGAGACAGACCACACAAGGCTAAGCCTTCCGACGACGCTACCACTAAGCAGGTTGTCAGTTCTCTGGAATTCAGTGAGGCGCTTTCGCAGCCCCTGATGCCAGATTTGATATCTATGCAGGCCTCTACCGAGACCCTTTTGGAGTCCAGTATGCTGCAGAAATCTTCTTTATCTTCTGAGCCTTTAGCTGTCTCTGCCTTGGTTGGGTCTGGAGCCACTACTCAGGTACCGGCTTCCAAGGAGGCCTATTCCCACTAGCGAATCTAGTCAAAAAATGACATCTTCTCTCCCGACTACCATTTCTTTCAGACCGACGGATTCTCTGAGGTCTAGAAGCCAGGCCACTCCTAGGAAATCTGCTTCTAGCCACCATCTTGCTACTGCTCCACCACCCCAAGCACAAATGCTGAAAATGGTGAAAGATCTCATCTCCCTTATCTGGGGTAGTGAGGCCACAACTTCTAAAAGGAAAAGGCACCGTTTTCCAGAAATGATGACAGAACAGGATTCTGAGGAATCTGACTATTCAGTTTTTGAAGAGGAACAGCATCCCTTAACTGCTTGAGGATTCAGACGCATAGGAATCCATCCCTTCTGCCTTCCCTTCAGAGGACCTTTCCTTTGGGGGGGGTACCCTTCACTCACTCAGGGAACATTTCCATTGGGAATCCTAGGACTTCCCACAGTCTAAGAAAAGACTTGGAGAGTTTCTGGACCTGCCTCAGCACAGACCCCTGGCCACCCCCCCCCCATTTTAGAAGTGGTGGATGATGTTTTCCATTAATCCAGCTTAGCCCCTGATGGCCTCCCTCCTGCTCCCAGTAAACCTGACAGGTACTACAGAGTACCAGATTCTCACAAATACCTTACAGAAATCCTGCTGCAGACCCAGAGGTCATAACACAGGGACCTACTAAGACTAATTCTGCCAAAAATCCTCTTCCTTCTGACAAGGACTCCAGAGCTCTGAACAGATGGGGTAAAAAAGTATACATCTCTGCAACCTTAGCTATTGGAGCACTCCGTTGTCAGTTCCATATGTTAAAATGTCAACAATACACTTTGGAACTATTAAAACAGAAAATTGCTACTTTTCCTGTCTGTGCCAATTCAAAAGAGTTTGTCAAGTGGCCAAACACTTATTACAATGTGGTATGCCCTAGAAGCCCCTAGTAGGGCAGCAGTGACAGGATGTTGTTAGGAGACGTGCATGGCTGAAGGAACAACCTCTCCCTGATCATATCAAGTCTAAACTTATTGATGCACCCCTAGATAAGGAGCGCTTGTAGACAGGGCCAAGGTAAGCCCCGCAGGGACAGACCATCCAGGCCCCTATCCCAGGGCCAGCAGAGAAGCAAAGAAAGGCAGGGAGTTCTAAGCCAACCTTCTATGGCAAACACTCACAATGACTCCCCCTCCTCCCTCTGCCCTCCCTTCACTCATCAAAAACTAGGAGGAAGGATTTCCCTCTTCAAAGACAATTGGCTTTCTGTAACAAAAGACTAATGGGTCTTAAAGATCATTTTTCAAGGATACAGATTCTCATTCAGCGAACTCCCAATTCCAAGAGAGTAACCTGGACTTAACTCCAAATCAGTGAGCAGAAGCATTTAAACAGGTACAAAGTCTCATATCCCAGGGGGCAGTAGAACCTGTATCCTCAGATCAAACAGGCAAAGAATTTTATTCCAGACTGTTCCTTGTTCCCAGAAAAGAGGACACTTGGCGTCCCATCCTGGATCTCTTCATTCTGAGCACCTCCCTGGTGGTCCCCAGATTTAAAATGCTAACTTTGCAGCAGCTGCTGCCTATGCGAACAAAAAATGCTTGGCTAGTGACCCTAGACCTTAAATATCCCTACCTCCACATCCCCATCAGGGAATCGTGCAGGAAATTCCTGCGTTTCAGATCAGACTCACAACACTTTCAGTCCTCTGTTCTGCCCTGTGGCTTATCTACTGCACCCAGAGTATTCACCAAATACTTGGCCCTGCATTCTGCAGACAAAGAAATATACAGATTTACCCTTACCTGGACGACTGCCTCATTCAGGCAGAGTGCAAAGAAAAGCTACTCCAAGATCTTCTCTTTGTCAAATCTCTCCCAACTTCGATAGGGTTCACCATCAATGTGAAGAAATTAAAGCAAAACCCCACCAGGAAGATCATTTTCTTGGGAGCTCTGCTAGACACAGCATCCAAAATAACCTTTCTATCTCCAGAAAAGCAGAGCATTCTGCCTCTCTACTTTACCCAGCTGGCTTCCTGAAGTCACCTCACCGCGAGGAAGTTCCTGCAAGCCCTGGGATACATGGCATCTTGCATCCTTCTCATTGCCCTGGCCAGGCTTCAGATGAGAAAACTTCAGTGATATCTAAAGAACCTTTGGTGCCAGCACTCGGTCCCTAGAGACCTCTCTCTCTATGATCCCATGTATAAGGGCCGAGTTTCTCTGGTGGACAGAGACCTGTACCAGGAACAAGGGTATTCCCTTCATCCTCCGCCCTACTGGCCAGACCATCACCACAGATGCCTCAGACATTGCTTGGAGCGCTCACCTAGCAGGCAGGTGCACCTGAGGTCTTTGGGATGCCCAGCAACTTCACTTATACATCAATCAGAAAGAAATGATGGCAGTACAAAAGGTTCTGACATCTTTCAAACCCCAGATCAGACCAGGGGTGGTTCTTATAAAAACTGACAACACCACAGTAATGTGGTATATCAACAAACAGGAGGGACCCAATCTTTACCCACTGTGCAGGTTAGCCACGATCCTCTGGCTTACAGCCACCTCCATGGGTCCACACCTAATTGCCCTATACCTACCAGGAGTCAACAACACCCTAGCAGACCACCTAAGCAGAAAACCCCCCACGAGTGGCAGCTCAATAGGGAAATCTTTCTGCAAATCACTCGAGTGGGGGTCTCCCGAAGTGGATCTCTTTGACTTTCACCTCAACCACCACCTGCAAAAGTTCTGTACCAGGGAGTATCATCTCCTAGCGTGCAAGGTGGACGCCTTGACCTTCCCCTGGAACTCCCTCTTTATATACGCCTTCCCTCCTCTGCTCCTTATTCCCAAGATACTGATCAAAATAAGGGAGGCGAGACCAAAGATCATCCTCCTTTCTCCAGATTGGCCCAGACAGCATTGGTACCCTTTACTGTGCAGCCTGACCTTACATCCCCCCCAAGCAGCTTCACCTGATCTCAGACCTCTTAACCCAGGGGAGGGGGAAGATGCTGAACCCAGACTTAGACTCTCAATCTCCAAGCATGGCTTGTACCGTAAAAGCTAACAAGGAGTCCCTGTTAAGTAAACAGGTCCTAGACATCATTACAGAGGCCAGAAGGCCCAGCACCAGGAAATCATATGCAGGAAAATGGAAAAGATTCTGCTCCTGGAGCCAGTCCAAAGGGGACCAGTACCTCCCATCCTTCCATCCCTCTTATCTTGGATTATCTAGCCGAATTGCTCAATATTGGCCTCTCTTTCTCTTCTATTAACATCCATGCCTCAACCATTTCAGCTCATTTCAATGCAGAACAGCCCCTCTTTTCACATCCTTTCATTAAACAGTTCCTCAAAGGGGCTTCTAATATCAGCCCCCCCCCCCCCAGAAGGCCACCCACGCCAGCTTGAGACCTAAATTATGTTTTAGAAATGCTTACTGTGCCACCTTTCGAACCTACAGCCTCAGCAGAATTGAGATACCTCTCCTGGAAGACTGCTTTCCAGACTGCTTTCCTACTAGCTGTCACCTCAGCCAGAAGAGTTTCAGAACTTCAGGCACTCATGGCCGTGGAGTCCTTCATCATTTTCCATGCAGACAAGGTCTCCCTGAGGACTAACCCCTCCTTTATGCCCAAGGTGGTGTCCGATGTGACCCTTGACCAGGCCATACATCTACCTACTTCCTTTTCAAACCCTCACAACAAGGGGGAAAGATTTCTACACTCACTAGACATGCACAGACCACGCGGATACTTCCTGGATCGTACTAAACCCTTCAGAAAAACAGACAAGATTCTTGTCCGCTTTGCCCCAGGGGCAGAAGGAAAACCCATTTCCAAGCAAACCATTTCCAAGTGAATATCACACTGTATCCATTTCTGCTACAGACTACATGGGAAACCTCCCCCTAAGTTTCGTGCCCATTCCACTAGGGTAGTCTCCTCTTCCACAGCCTTCCTCAGAGGAGTCCCCACTAGGGACATCTTGGAAGCTGCCACCTGGAACTCTGTCCATACCTTTACAAAGTATTTACCACCTTTTTAAGTCTAGGGCAGGGTTTGTCACTGCAGTTCTGCAGGGCCTGCTGACCCATGCCTAGGACTCTAACCTTTCCTTCCACCCTTCTTGTCAGCTTTGGGAATTTTCCCACAGGTGATGACTCCAACAGTGAAACACAAAGATCATAGTACAGTTGGGTACACTTACCATAAATGTAGATGTTCGAGTGTATTCACTGTTGCAGTCCTGGTTTCCCCTCCCTCCATCCTCCATATAGCGTCCTCACCTAGGGGGACAAAAGTTTTCCAAGGTGGTTTTTGGTCACCAGGACCACCTTTCCTTATTTCCTTGTGCTTCTGACGGGTTAGGGCAAGAAAAACTGATGCAATGATGTTGGCTGCCTTGCTTTATAACACTGACGACCTGGCAGACTACATGCGACTGCAGCCGATGCAAAAAAACATCGACTCTGGTATTTAGGTTGGCCAAGGGCTATCACACCAGGGATAACCCACAGGTGATGAGTGCAACAGTGAATACACTCGAACATCTACATTTATGGTAAGTGTACAAAACTGTACTTTTCAATAAGTATTGTATTTTAACAGAGCTTCGTGGAGCCAGTAATACTATGTCTTATTTTATTTATATCCCCCCCATTAGTGGCAGTACTAGTTACACTTGAGCTGTACTGAATGTACAGTTATATTACTGTTTTCTTAAAACAATAACTGTGATCAAATCTTCCTGCCGTCATCATTGTAAGTGCTTCTACTAACAATCTCATTGCATCACTCACTTACCATATTCCTAAACTGTTACAGCTTTTGCTTTGGAGCATTGTAATTCTCATTGTATTGCAAATGTACTGTAATGTTGATCTGTGTTGATGTCCTTCATGGATGCATCTGCAGTCATAACAACTGGGTTGTCCTGTCGTCAGGCAACCCTTCAGTCGGCCGGATTCCAAAGTCCGGGTCCGGCTTCGGCTGATGTCGCACTTCACCCGACGTCATCTCTGTTGGTCTTCGGGTATAAAGGCATCAGCCGACGCCATTTTCCTCAGTCTTTCTTGCCGTGGCGCCAAGCAGAAGCTGTTCGCAAGTGCCGGTCGGTCGGATCCAGAGATTACTTCTACCGAATACTACCAAGACTTCTAAAGCTAAGTAGCCCGTTGGGGACTCTTTCTTGCCTCAGCCGATGTCAGAAAAAGTTAATAATTGTTTAACCTGTGGGAAACAAATACCTCATAAAGATTTCCACTCTTATTGTCTGCCTTGTTTAGGCCCAGCCCACGACGTAGCAGCCTGTTCGGCCTGTGCTTCTTTCAACCGGCAACGCTTAGGCGTCGGTCGGAGTTTGCAGAACAGTTTTTCGGTTCTGATTTTGCGTACATTATGCCGTCGGATCCTCCGACTACCCAATCTGCCAAAAAACGCAAAGATAAAGACCGACACTCGCGGTCCGCGGTTTCGGCCGAAACCATGGTTAAGAAAACCGCGAGTGTCTCGGTTTTGGCCGAAACCGAGAAAACTGATCAAAGTACAGCTGAATCTATCTCTACAACTGAGGCCCCTACTACCACTCTTGAATCGGCCTCAGAAATTTTATCCACTACGGTGGTTGCCACTGACTTATCAGACACCATTCCCTTGGATGTCTCTACCCCAGCACGTGGTGCTGCTAGGCCTCCAGCAGCCATGTCCATTAAGGCCTTCGCCAGGGCTAAAGCAGCCAAGACTACTAAAACAGTGCCTGTTAAACCCCCTACAACCAGGCCCTCTTCTAGTTCTCAAATGCTTACTCTGGCAGAAGATTTAATTTAATTAATTAGAGGATCTCAATCTCACCCAGACAGGGCCTCTCAGCCCCAGAGAAGAGACCTAGGGCAGAGCCCCTGAGCCAGTGTCCTCTGATGATTCTGCCGATGAATCAGACATAACTGACCAGCCAGAGGCTCCTTTCTCCAATTTTGAAGATTCTGATGCTGAAGAATCCATTCCAGCTGCTTCCCACCAGAAGAATTCTCCTTTGGGGAAACCTTACATGCCATGAGAGCAGTTCCAATGGCAGCAACAGGATTTTTCAGACTCCAGAAAAGACTTAGGACCTTTCTGCACCTTCCACAGCACAGGCCCTTAGCTATACCTCCTGTTCTCTGTGGTGGATGATGCTTTCAATTATGTCTGCTCCGCTCCAGATTCTTTACCCCAGCCCCTGCCAAACCAGACAGATTTTACAGGGTGCCAGATACTCATCACCACCTTTACAAGGCCCCACTTGCAGACCCGAAACTATATCCCAGGGTCCCAAGGCAGTAGCACGACCATAGCTAAAAACCCTATTCCTTCTGAAAGGGAAGCAAGGTCATTAGACAGATGGGGTAAAAGGTCTACACTTCAGCTACTCTCTCAGCTAGAGCTTTAAACTGTCAGTTTCACATGATACAATACCAAGAGTTTATGCTTGATCAGTTAACTAAAAAGCTAACCACTGATGAATCTCTTGATAAGAAATATGTATTAGAAATGGTAAATAACATACAACAGGTTAGTAACCATTCCTTAAAATGTGGCTATGATGCACTGGAGGCTTCATTTAGATCAGCCATGACTGGCACAGTGATAAGAAGGCATGCATGGCTAAAGGAGCAAGCTTTACCGGATCATGTTAAAGCTAAGTTGCTAGATGCTCCTATGGATAAGACAAGTTTGTTTGGTACACCTGCCCAGCAGGTTATGAAGAAAATGGAAGAAAAGGCAAAATCTGTTCAAACGGTTAAAGATTTCTTGCAGGTTCAACCCCAAGGTTTAGCAGGAACTGGCCTGCCAAAAATTGGTCCTTTCCTGACTCCACAAGATCTCAAAGGGGCAGGAATAGACGTTCCAGAGGCAGAAACCAATCCAGAGGAGGTGCCTACAGAGGACGACAGTGGCAAGGTAACAACAGAGGCACAGACACAACCACTGCCACTACATCAACACAACCACAGTGACTTAACCCTAAATCCGCCTACCAGGGAACAAATAGCAGCTCCTCTAGGCGGAAAGTTAACCTTATTTTCAAAGAACTGGCACTATATAACAAAAGACAAGTGGATTTTACAAACCATAGATCAAGGTTACGGTTCCACTTCCACACTTCACCAGTCAAAGAGGAATGCCAAATCTACCTCCAAATCAAAAACAGAGGCTCTACAACAGATAATGGAGTTAGCAAACATGAGAGCTGTGGAAAGAGTGCCAACAGCAGAGCAAGGAAAAGGGTTCTACTCCAGACTATTCCTAGTTCCAAGAAAGGAAAAAAGTTGGAGACCAATTCTCGACCTGTCCACCTTAAATACATACATCATTGTCCCAAAATTCAAAATGCTGACCCTACAGCAACTTCTTCCCATGCTGGGCAAGGAGTGTTGGCTGGTAACTCTAGATCTCAAGGAGGCATACCTGCACGTCCCCATTCGACCAATCTGCAGAAGATACCTCAGATTTCTTGCAGGATCAGAGCACTATCAATTCTCAGCATTGCCCTTTGGCTCATCTACTGCCCAGAGTATTCACAAAATGCCTGGCATCAGTAATCGCCCATTGCAGACTACAGGGAATTCAAATTTACCCATACCTGGACGACTGCCTGCTACAAGGGACAACAAAAGCAAGCTGACAACAGATTTACAAAGGGTCATTTACTTGCTACAAGCACTGGGATACACAGTCAATTTACAAAAGTCAAGGCTGATACCATCCCAAACAAGGACATTCTTGGGGAATTGGACACAGTAAAACAAATGGCATTCCTAACTACAGAAAAACAAAAGAACTCCCTCTTTACTTCTTGGCACTAACAAAACTGAACAAGTTAACAGCAAGAAAAGTACTGCAGGCCTTGGGCTTCATGGCATCATGCATAATCTTGGTCCCATTTGCCAGACTACATATGAGAAAACTACAGTGGTACCTAAAGAATTTATGGTCCCAACACAGACACAGCCTAGAAACAGAAATCCCACTAATTCCATGCTTAAAACAGGAGTTCCTATGGTGGGCTCAGGCATGCCAGTCAAACCCAGGCCTACCCTTTCGCAGATGTCAAGCAAGCCAGACCATCACAACAGACGCTTCAGACCTAGGATGGGGGGCCCACATGCTGGACAAATGCGTGCAAGGATTGTGGACACAGGATCAACTTCACCTGCACATCAGCCTAAAAGAAATGCTGGCAGTAAAACTGGCAATCCAAAAGTTCAGACCATTTCTCAAAGAGGGCCAGTTGATGATAAGGACAGACAACACCACAGTCATGTGGTACATCAACAAACAGGGAGGCACTCATTCATACCGCCTATGCAGAATGACTTTGGAGCTGTGGACCCTGGCACTCAGCTACAACATCCAGTTACAGGCAATATTTGTACCGGGAAAGAAAATACTCTAGCAGACATATTAAGCAGAACCACATCGGATGCCCACGAATGGAAGCTGCACCGGACATCTTCAAGACCATCTCAAAGAAATGGGGAATGCCTCAGATAGATCTATTCGCATCACCTCTCAATCACCAGCTCAAAAATTCTGCACAAGGACATTCCACCCACTAGCATGGAAAGTGGATTCGCTCTCCTTCAGCTGGAAAGGCCTAACAGCATATGCATTCCCACCTCTTCCCTTGATACACAAAGTACTACTAAAAATCAAGAAAGAACGCTCAACGATAATCCTGTTAGCTCCAAACTGGCCAAGACAACACTGGTACCCACTGCTGCGGAGCATGTCTCGAACAATATGTGGCCAATACCCTGATGCCTTTGATGTTAACTCAGAACAACTACAGCATCATACATCCAAACCTAAAAACGTTGCAACTGACTGCATGGAACATCACATAGCAGCAGCTAATCCAGAACTTTCCCAAAGAGTTAAAGACATTATTCTTGAAGCACGCAGACCTTCAACAAGAAGGAACTATGCAGGAAAATGGAAAAGGTTTGTCATTTGGAGTACTGAAAGAGGAAAAGATGTGTCAAACATAGATATGCCTAACATTCTGGAGTATCTGGCCGAACTTCTTCATTCAGGCCTGTCCTACTCCTCCATCAAGATACATGCATCAGCTATTTCAGCAGAATACAGCTTTGATCCACCTGTTTTTTCGCACCCTTTGCTCAGGCAGTTCCTCAGAGGAATCAAGAATGTAAAACCTCCAAGGAAACCACCACTACCAGCTTGGGACTTAAACTTTGTGCTAGAAAAGTTGACACTATCACCCTTTGAACCAGCAGCAACAGCAGACCTACAACACCTGTCATGGAAAACTGCTTTCCTACTGGCAATTACTTCAGCAAGGAGGGTTTCAGAACTACAGGCCACAATGGCAGTGCAACCCTTCCTAATCTTCCACCAAGATAGAGTGTCCATGAGGACTAATCCTACATTTATGCCTAAGGTGGTATCCAGAGTGTCTTTAAACCAGGCAATCCACCTACCTACCTTCTTTCCCAACCCACAAAACAGAGGGGAAAGAATACTGCATACCTTGGATGTACATAGACAGCTACGCTACTACTTGGACAGAACAAAAAGTAGCAGAAAGACTGACCAACTTTTTGTAGCCTATGCAACAGGAAGGGAAGGAAAAGCTATTTCCAAACAGACAATCTCCAAATGGATAGGAAATTTCATACGATTCTGTTACTCCTTCCATGGAAAACCAATTCCACAGAACATAAGACCTCATTCTACAAGGGCAACAGCCACTACCACAGCCTTCTTACGAGGAGTGGCAACCAAAGACATTATTGAGGCGGCTACTTGGACCTCCGTGCATACATTTGCCAAGCATTATAATTTGCCTCTATATTCCAGATCCCGAGCAGGGTTTGCCACTGCTGTACTGCAAGGGATCCTAAACACACCATAATCTACTTTTATCCTCCTGCCCTAGTTGGCTATGGTATTCTACCCAGTTGTTATGACTGCAGATGCATCCATGAAGGACATAGTACAGTTTTGTACCTTCCATAATTGTAGTTGTTCGAACTGGATAGCATCTGCAGTCAGGATTACCCTCCCTCCTTCCCCTCTGTGGTACTCCTAGGGTGTTTACCCTCCTAATAGCTAGCTGGTGGGGGGGAGTCTTTTATGGTGTATTTGTTTGTATATATGTACATACATGCTTATTTTTGTGTTTACCTCTATCTTTTGGAAACATTGGCATCTATCCAAATTTTAGCCTTCAAGAGGGCTACTGGCATCTGGGGCAAGAAACACTGAGGAAAATGGCGTTGGCTGATGCCTTTATACCCGAAGACCAACAGAGATGATGTCGGGTGAAGTGCGACATCAGCCGAAGCCGGACCCGGACTTTGGAATCCGGCCGACTGAAGGGCTGCCTGACGACAGGACAACCCAGTTGTTATGACTGCAGATGCTATCCAGTTCGGACATCTACATTTATGGTAGGTACAAAACTGTACTTTATCTGTACTTTGGAGCTTTTCTCTGTCCCGGTGAACAGATGTCAAATAAATACTGCATATTCAACCAAGACCAAGTTTGGTTTAGTTCAGTGATGGTGAACCTTTTGGGCTTGGTATGTCAAAAATTTGGAAAATGCCTATCTTGACTCTGCTGGTGTGTCCCGCCATGAACAAAAGAGCAACAGTTCTTTACATGTTCATTTATTTAAAAAAATACAGTCCAGTTGTATGTGTTGCTATGTATTATAGAACGAAAAGAAAAATCAGTGACTTACAATTGGGCATAAAATAGTGCACCAAAAAAATTACCCTACTTTTAAAAGTAATTTTGAATTGAACTGAAAAAATATGGAACACACTGCATTTGATTTGATTAAGATCAATTAATGACTTTTTTGTTACTGAGGTTTAGTAAATAAGTGCAGGGTAACATATTCCTTGTATTTTTGTTCATTCAGATGTTCATCGTGCATACAGCTGCAGTCATAACAGATGGGTTTTCCTGCCATCAGGCGGGTCCTCGGTCGGCCGAATTCCAAAGTCTAGGTCCGGCGTCGGTTGTCGTAGTCTCCTCCCTGACGTCAGTGCGACAGGGGTATAAAAGAACCAGCCGACGCCATTTTCTTCAGTCTTTCTTGCCGCACGGTGCCCGAAGCAGAAGCAGTTCGCAAGTGCCGGTCGGCCAGCTCCTGAGATTCCGAATATTTTGCAACCGAAGTCTTCTTGAAAGCTAAGTACCCCGTTGGGGAAACTTTTCTTGCCTCAGACTGATGTCAGACAAAGTTTATAATTGCATTTCATGTGGGAAGCAAATACCGCATAAGGATTTTCATTCCCTCTGCATTCCTTGCTTAGGCCCAGACCACGACGTCTCGGCCTGTCGTTTTTGTGCTACATTCAACAGACGCACTATTAAGCGTCGGGCGGAGTTCGCCCAACACTATTTTGGCAAAAAATTTAATTACATTATGTCGTCGGATACTCCGACTCCAGTTTTGAGTAAAAGGCGCAAAGATAAGGACCGACATACGAGGTCCGCGGCTTCTACCGACACCACGCCTAAGCCGACTACAGGTGGTCCGGTTCTCAGTGAGGCGCCTACGCAGCCCCTGACTACCGACAACACTTCATTGGCGGTGTCTACTGTGCCAGAGGTCGCAGGCTCTTCGGCCCACACCCCGACTACAGATACCGAAGCCACTCTTGGCGGTGAAACACAGAGTTTAGGTAGCTCTGCCACCTCTCAAGGTGTCTTCAGGCCTTCCTCTTCTTTTTCCATCAAGGCTTTCACTAAGTCTAAAGCAGCCATGCATACTTAAAGACAAGCTTCATAGGGCCCTTCTCAAGGCCCCATGCCTAAAAAGCAGATGCTCAAAATGGCTGAGGATTTGATTACTCTTATCAGGGGTTCACAAACCCCCCCCCCCTGGACAAAAGGCCCAGAATGGAGGAAGAATCCCTCTCCTCGGACCAGGCCTTCATTATTTCAGAACATTCTGATGACCAGGAACTTTCATACTCCCCTTTTGAAGATTCTGATGCAGAGGAGTCCATTCCCTCTGTCTCCCCCCCTGAGGATTACTCTTTTGGGGAAACCTTGCATACCTTGAGGGAACACTTCCACTGGGAAGGCCAAGAGTACTCAGACTCCAAGAAAAGGCTTAGGGATTTTCTCTTGCTCCCTCAGCACAGGCCTCTGGCTATACCTCCTGTCTTAGACATTCTAGATGATGTGTATTCGGAGGCCTGCCTTAACCCAGACTCTCTACCTCCAGCCCCAGTCAAGCCTGACAGGTATTACCGGGTTCCTGACTCACACCATTTCCTATACAAAAGCCATGCGGCTGACCCAGAAACTATCTCACAGGGCCCCAAGGGAATTAAGGCCTCCACTGCTAAAAATCCATTACCTTCAGAGAGAGATTCCAGAGCTTTAGAAAGATGGGGGGGGGGTATACACCTTGGCCACCTTAACCATGAGGGCATTAAACTGTCAGTTCCATATGTTAAAGTACCAACAGTTTCTGTTATCACAGTTGAGAAGCAAAATGTCACAACCTGAACAACCAGACGTGAAGGAGTTGCAGGATTTAATACATAGTGCAGAACAAGTGGGTAAACATACCTTGCAATGTGGTTTTGATGCTTTAGAGGCCTCATGTAGAGCTGCTGTTACAGGATCAGTCATACGTAGACATGCCTGGCTCAAAGAGCAAACCTTACCAGATCATGTCAAAGCTAAGTTACTAGATGCCCCTCTGCAAAAAGATGTATTGTTTGGTGTTAAAGCTGAGGAGGTATTAAAGAAAATGGAGGAAAAAGCAAAATCATTGCAA
Organism: Protopterus annectens; assembly: GCF_019279795.1. Lineage (NCBI taxonomy): Eukaryota > Metazoa > Chordata > Ceratodontiformes > Protopteridae > Protopterus > Protopterus annectens. The sequence continues at coordinate 518,059,363 of NC_056750.1, forward strand.
ACAGTGAAAGATTTCCTACAGGTACAACCTCCACGTTTAAGTAGAAATTGGCCTTCCAAAAAGTGGTCCTTTCCAGCCACGGACAGACCCCAAAGAGGTAGATACAGGCGCCCAAGGGGCAGAGGGCAATCTCAAGGATCGTTTAGGGGCAGACAATGGCAAGCACCTACACAACGAGGTGGTGAGGATAGTTCACAGCCATTCAGAAAGCAAACCCAATGACTTCCCCTTTGCATGCCAGGCAAGACTCAAATGGCAGCACCTTTAGGTGGAAAACTGGCATTATTTTCGAAAAATTGGCATATTGTCACAAAAGACAAATGGATCCTGGACATTATAGACAGAGGCTACAGATTCCATTTTCACACCCTTCCAAAAATGAGAGGCATGCCAAACCTGCCACACAATCAAAGGGCAGAGGCACAAAAACAAATTTCAGATCTCATGGACATGAAAGCTATTCAAGAGGTACCTGCACAAGAACAGGGTCAAGGGTTTTATTCCAGACTATTCCTGGTACCAAGGAAGGGAAAAGATTGGAGACCTATTTTGGACCTATCCATCCTAAACACATTTTTACTCGTGCCAAAATTCAAGATGCTCACATTACAGCAGCTTCTTCCCATGCTGGGCAAGGAGTCTTGGCTGGTAACATTGGACCTCAAGGAGGCATACCTGCATGTCCCAATCAGACAAGATTGCAGAAGATACCTCAGATTTCTTGCAGGTTCAACCCATTATCAATTCTCTGCATTGCCCTTTGGCTTATCTACTGCGCCCAGAGTGTTCACGAAATGCCTGGCATCAGTAATTTCCTATTGCAGACTTCAAGGGATACAAATATACCCATATCTGGACGACTGCCTGATCCAAGCGGACAGCAAGCACATACTACTGAAACATCTGGCTTTTGTAATAATGTTGTTGAATTCTCTGGGATACACAGTCAACAAAAAGAAATCAAGGCTAATACCCTCTCAAACAATAGTTTTCCTGGGTGCCAACTTGGGCACGAACACCCAGATGGCCTACCTCACGCCAGAGAAACAGGGGCAACTAACTCAATACTTCAGAAAACTAGGAAATTTCACCAGGCTGACTGCAAGGAAAATCCTGCAGGCTCTGGGATTCATGGCATCTTGCATCCTACTAATCCCATGTGCAAAGCTGCATATGAGGAAACTTCAATGGTACCTGAAAAACCTATGGTCTCAACACAGCCACAGTTTGGAAACAGTAATACCACTGATTCCATGTCTTCAAAAGGAATTTCTGTGGTGGGCTCAAGCATGCCAAAGAAACACAGGTCTCCCATTCTGCAAGCCTCAAGCAAATCAAGTCATCACAACAGACACCTCGGACTATGCCTGGGGGGGCGCACATGACAGATCGGTGCATTCAGGGCAAATGGTCCCAAAAAGAAAAGCACCTACACATCAATCAAAAGGAAATGCTAGCAGTAATAAATGCTATTATAGCTTTCAAAAACCTTCTGCATCCAGGTCAGCTATTGATAAGGACAGACAACACCACAGTAATGTGGTACATAAACAAACAGGGAGGAACCCATTCATACCCCCTATGCAGGCTGGCCATGTCTCTTTGGAACATGGCTCTGGAATTACAAATCGAACTTCAAGCACAGTACTTGCCAGGCAAGGAAAACACACTGGCAGACAACCTAAGCAGAAATATGACAGATCTACACGAATGGAAGTTGCATCCTCAAGTTTTTACAGAGATAATTCAAGCATGGGTAAGGCCAGACATAGATCTCTTTGCCTCCCACAGAAATCACCAATTGGCAAAATTCTGCTCAAGGACTTTTCATCCACAGGCCTGGAGAGGGGATGCACTCTTTCAGTTGGACAACAATGACAGTTTATGCCTTTCCACCTCTTCCTCTGCTGCCCAAAGTTCTATTAAAAACCAGAGCAGACAGACCAAAGATGATTCTCATTGCTCCAGACTGGCCAAGACAACACTGGTACCCACTCCTGAGGAGCCTGACGCATTCCCCACCATGGATCCTACCTCTAATGCCTCTTCTATTGACTCAGCACAACATCAAAAGTCTTCACAGTCAGCTGAAAACACTCAAACTGACCTTGCCTCCTTTTGAGCCAGCTGCCTCAACAGAACTGCAATATTTGTCCTGGAAAACAGCCTTCCTTCTGGCTATCACCACAGCTTGCAGGGTATCGGAACTACAAGCCCTCATGGCTGTGCAGCCTTTCATCATTTTCCATCAGGACAGAGTTTCCTTACGAACCAATCCGTCCTTTATGCCAAAGGTAGTATCCAGGGTAGCTTTCAGTCAGGCTATCCACTTACCTACCTTTTAACTTCACAACAGACCCTACTCTCCAAGGAGGTGCAGTTTGTCATTTTGGAGGCCAGAAGGCCTTCTACTAGAAAAGCTTACTCCGCAAAATGGAAACGGTTTTGTGCCTGGAATGAGAAAAAGGGTCAGAATCCTGGAATACTGAATTTACCTCAAATATTACAGTATCTAGCTGAGATACTAAGCAGTGGACTTTCATTCTCCTCCATCAAAATCCATGCCTCAGCTATTTCTGCAGAATACAACACTGATCCTCCTTTATTCTCTCACCCCCCTCTTAAGACAGTTCCTCAGAGGGGCTAAGAATATAAAACCCCCAAGGAAACAACCAGTACCTGCTTGGACCTCAATTTCATTCTAGGAAAAACTGACCTTGCCTCCTTTTGAGCCAGCTGCCTCAACAGAACTGCAATATTTGTCCTGGAAAACAGCCTTCCTTCTGGCTATCACCTCAGCTTGCAGGGTGTCGGAACTACAAGCCCTCATGGCTGTGCAGCCTTGTATCATTTTCCATCAGGACAGAGTTTCCTTACGAACCAATCCGTCCTTTATGCCAAAGGTAGTATCCAGGGTAGCTTTCAGTCAGGCTATCCACTTACCTACCTTTTACCCTAATCCTCAAAACAAAGGGAAGAGACTACTACATTCCTTGGACATCCACAGACAGCTGCATTATTATTTGGACAGAACAAAGCCTTTCAGAAAATCAGAACAACTCTTTGTGTCCTATGCCACAGGAGCTCAGGGAAAGCCAATTTCCAAACAGACAATCTCAATAGCCCACTGCATTCGCTTTTGTTACTCTTTTTATGGTAAAACTGTACCTGCAGGGATCAGATCTCACTCCACAAGGGCCACAGCTACCTCTGCAGCTTTCCTCAGGGGGGTTCCTACCAAAGATATTTTGGAAGCAGCCACTTGGAGTTCTGTGCATACCTTCTCCAAGCACTATCACCTGCCATTATACTCCAAATCTAGAGCAGGCTTTGCCACTGCAGTCTTGCAGGACATCCTGGCTCCTCCTAGTTCCACCTAGTGCTTACCACCCCTTTTTTAGCTTTGGGATTCTACCCATCTGTTATGACAGCAGCTGTATGCACGATGAACATAGTACAGTTTTGTACCTACCATAAATGTAGATGTTCGAGTGCTAATACAGCTGCAGTCCAGGTTTCCCTCCCTCCTTCCCCTCTTGGGACAGGCCTAATGGCTAACACCTCCTCATACAACCTGATTGGGGTATTCATTTATGGTGTATTTGCTTGCAACTACTGTTTTTTGATTATATTGCATTGCATTATTACATAAATTTATGTATTGCCTTCCTTCTGGGGGCACCTGACATCTGGGGCAAGAAAAACTGAAGAAAATGGCGTTGGCTGGTTCTTTTATACCCCTGTCGCACTGACGTCAGGGAAGAGGCAACGACAACCGACACGGGACCTAGACTTTGGAATTCGGCCGACCGAGGACCCGCCTGATGGCAGGAAAACCCATCTGTTATGACTGCAGCTGTATTAGCACTCGAACATCTACATTTATGGTAGGTACAAAACTGTACTTTTCTTTGGTAACTTGGGTGTTGATGAATGCTGGTGTATCACCTAAAACATTGTGGCATGTCACCTTTGACACGCGTCATAGGTTCACCATCACTGGTTTAGTTACACCTTTTAAGAGTAGCTACTACATAGGGGGAGGTCTGTTGTACTTCAGGAAAAAACTGATGTTCTTCCTGTTTCACTGTTGCAGTCATAACATTTGGGGTAATTTGCTGGCAGGTTGCCCTCAGTCGGCCTGAATAACAAAGTCTTGGGTCCTGCGTCGATTGCTGTCTCCTCTTCCATGATGTCAGGTCGTCAGGGGTATAAAACATGCAGACGCCATTTTAATCAGTCTTTCTTGCCGCACTGTGCCCGAAGCAGAAGCAGTTCACAAGTGCCGGTCGGCCGACTCCTGAAATTTTCATTTTCGAGTTTCAGAACCAAAGTCTTCAAACTAAAGCTAAGTACCCTGTTGGGGAAACTTATTCTTGCTCCTTACTGATGTCAGTAAAAGTTAATAATTGTATTACTTGTGGGAAGCACGTACCTCATAAGGATTTTCATTTGTACTGTATTCCTTGCCTAGGCCCTGACCACAACATGCCTTGCTGTCTTTTTTGTGCTTAATTTAACCAACCCACTATTAAGCGTCTGTATATTTTTGCTTCTAAATACTTTGGTTCAAGATTTAACTATACTGAAATGTCGTTGGTTAGCAATCCGACTACTGGAATTCACAAAAAAACGCAAAGAAAAAGACAGAGACAGACCGTCGCGGTCCAAACTGACGACGAAGCTTCTCCTAAGCCAGTTGTCGGTTCACCGGTACTCAGTGAGGCACTTTTGCAACCCCTGATGCCCACTACTTTTGAGTCGCAGGCCTCTATCGAGACCCATTCAGAGTTAGGTATGCCGCGAGATTCTCCAATTATTGAACCCGCAGATGTCTTCCTTGGATGGGTCCGGAGCTGCTGAGCAGGCACCGGCGTCTGAGGGTGTTTACAGGCCTAAAGATTTGTATATTAAACCGACGCCATCATCAAAAACAAGACCAAAACCAACTTCTGTGTCTAAAAAAAACGACGCATGAGCCACGTGCTCAGGCCCCTATGCCTAAAAAACAAATGATCAAAATGGCTGAGGATTTAATTACCTTGATCAGGGGTTCCCAACCCCCTCCTGCTAAGAGGCCTAGGCAAGGCACTGATTATGAATCTTCAGATCAGGTTTCCATTTCTTCTGATTCCTCTTCTCATCAGGAATTTTCTCTTCCCCCTTATGAGGACTCTGATGCAGAAGAATCCATCCCTTCTGCTTCTCCTCCTGAGGATTTTTCTTTTGGAGAGACTTTGCATACCTTAAGGGAACATTTTCATTGGGAGAGTCAGGATTTTTCAGAATCCAAAAAGAGGCTTAGGGATTTTCTTCTTCCTCAGCATAGGTCTTTGGCTATACCTCCTGTTTTAGACATTGTTGATGATGTTTTCTCAGAATCCAGCATGGCTGCTGATTTCCCTACCTCCGGCTCCAAGTAAGCCAGACATATTAGAGGGTTCCTGACTCCCACAAGTTTCTTTTCAAAAAACCTACTGTAGACCCTGAAACAATTTCTCAGGGTCCCAAGGGTGTTAAGGCTTCTACTGCTAAAAATCCTACCCCTTCTGATAGAGACTTCAGGGTGCTAGATAGATGGTGTAAGAAGGTTTATACGTCTGCAACCCTGGCAATCAGGGCTTTAAACTGTCAATTTCATATGCTTAAATATCAACAGCATGTCATGGGCTTACTGAAACAGAAAATCTGCCTGATCATGTTAAAGCTAAATTGCTGGATGCTCCTTTACAGTAGGACAGTCTGTTTGGTAATAAGGCAGAAGTTGTTTTGAAAAAGAAGGAAGACAAAGCTAAATCTATGCAAACTGTAAAAGATTTCTTGCAAGTGCAGCCACCCAGGTTCAGTAGGCACTGGCCTACTAAGAACTGGTCCTTTCCAGTATCCAACAGAGCCACTCAGGCCAAAACCAGACACTCAAAGGGCTCCAGGTTTCAGTCACAAGGATCTTACAGGGCAAAACAATGGGGTGCCTCCGCCTCCAAATCAGGAAGTAGCACAGCACCACCCTACGGTAAACAGTCTCAATGACTTTCCTCTGCCATTTCCAAGCACTTATCTTTTGGCAGCCCCTTTGGGGGGAAAACTAGCTCTTCATGCTCAAAATTGGCATCTAATTACCCAGGACAAGTGGGTCTTAAATATAGTGTCCCAGGGGGTACAGATTTTATTTCCACACGTTGCCAACTCCAAACAGAAGGCCAGATCTGCCTCCAAATCAGTGGGCAGAGGTCCAGAAACAAGTCATGTCTCTCATGGATATGGGGGCTATTCACCCAGTACCAGAAAAGGAAAAAGGACAAGGTTTTTATTCAAGACTTTTCCTGGTACCCAGAAAAGACAAATCATGGCATCCAGTTCTGGACTTATCTATTCTAAATACTTTCATGGAGATTACAAAATTCAAGATGCTGACTCTACAACAGCCACTACTTATGCTAGGCAAGAATGCCTGGTTGGCTACTCTAGACTTAAGAGGCTTACCTGCATATCCCAATCAGGGAATCTTGCAGAAGACACCTCCGCTTCAAAACAGGCTATTTCCATTACCAGTTCTCTGCACTGCCGTTTGGCTGATCTACTGCACCCAGGGTCTTCACAAACTGCCTGGCACCAGTGATTGCATTTTGCAGACAAAGAAACATTCAAATTTATCCTTATCTGGACGATTGTCTAATTCAGGTAGAGGACAAGGACACTCTTCTACAACATCTGGCTTTGTAAAATGGCTTTGACATGCCTAGGGTACACCATAAAGGAAAAGAAATCACAACTGGTACCCTCTCAAATAATTACATGCCTGGGTGCAAGCTTGAATACTACAACTGCCCAGATGGCTTACCTCATGCCAGACAAACAAGTTCAATTGATAACCTACTTCAAACAAGTTGCCACAAAAACCCAGCTATCTGCAAGACAAATTCTGCAGGCTTTGGGGTTCATGGCATCCAGCATTCGACTAATTCCATATGCAAGACTGCATATGAGGAAACTTCAGTGGTACCTAAAAAGCTTATGAAGTCAACATTATCACAGCCTGGAAACAATGATTCCTCTCATTCCTTGCCTGCAGCAGGAGTTCCTTTGGTGGGCAGCGGCCTGTCACCAAAACAAGGGACTGTCATTCATTCATTCTACCCCCTGCCACCCAAACCCTGACTACAGACGCATCAAACTATGCTTCGGGGGCCCATCTGGTAGGGAGATGCATTCAGGGCGAATGGAGCCCAAATCAAATGCACCTATACATATCAACCAGAAAGAAGTGCTAGCTGTACAGAATGCTCTGACAGCCTTCAAGGACTTCCTTCATCCAGGACAACTACTGATAAAGACGGACAACACCACAGTTATGTGGTACATAAACAAGCAGGGAGGGTACACACTCCTACCCCCTTTGCAGACTAGCCATCGCCTTGTGGAACACAGCCTTGACTTACCAAATACATCTACAAGCTCAGTTCCTGCCAGGAAAGCAAAATACTCTGGCAGACGACCTAAGCAAAAATCTTATGGACCCTCATGAATGGAAACTGGATCCACAAATCTTCAGCATGTTGACACGAAAATGGGGGAGCCCAGACATAGATCTTTTTTGCCTCTCCCCAAAACTACCAGACAAATTCTGCACAACAATTCATCACAAAAAAGCTTGGAAAGTGGATGCTCTATCCTTCAGCTGGAAAAACCTATCAGTCTATGCTTTTCCCCCTCTGCCTCTGCTGTCCAAGGTTTTACTAAAAGTCAGAGAGGAAAACACTGGTACCCACTTCTAAGGAATGTCACACCTTCCTCCGTGGTACTTGCCTGAGACTCCTCATCTATTGTCTCAGCAGAACTATCAAATTCTGCACACTCAGCTGCAAACTCTGAATTTTACAGCCTGGCTAATCAACTAATTTCACCAGTCACATCCCTCCAGTAAACCTGTGATGGATGTCTTTTTGGAGGCTAGAAGGCCAAGTACTAGAAAATCTTATGCTGATGGAAGAGATTCTGTGCCTGGAACCAAGCACAAGGAATAAACACAGCAATGCCCAATATTCCTCAGATTCTGCAATATTTAACTGAGCTGCTTCACAAGGGCCTATCTTTCTCTTCTATAAAAATCCATGCCTGTGCCATCTCGACTCATTACAACACAGAGCCTCCTCTCTTTTCTCATCCCCTGCTAAAGTAGTACTTGAGAGGGGCCAAAAGTTTGAGAACTCCCAGGAGAGCACCAACTCCTGCATGGGACCTCAATTTTGTGCTGGAAAAACTCACCCTACCTCCTTTTGAACCAGCTGCTACTGCAGACATAAAATTTATTTCTTGGAAGACTGCCTTTCTTTTAGCAGTCACTTCAGCTAGAAGGATTTCAGAACTACAGGCTCTCATGGCAGTGGAGCCTTTCATTATCTTTTATCCAGACAGGGTGGCCCTCAGGACCAATCTTTCTTTTATGCCTAAGGTGGTATCCAGTGTGGCTCTTAACCAGACCATTCATCTGCCAACTTTTTTCCCAAATCCGCAGAACAAGGGGGAGCGGATTCTGCATTCATTGGATGTACACAGACAACTAAGATTCTACTTAAACAGGGCAAAATCTGTAAGAAAGTCTGAGCAACTACTGGAGGCATTTGCTGCAGGGGAAGAAGGGAAGGCTATCTCAAAGCAGACTACTTCAGAATGGATAAGCCATTGTATTCGTTTCTGCTACATGCACCATGGTAAACCTGTCCCAAAGGGAATCAGATCCCATTCCACCAGGGCTGCATCTACTTCTGCGGCTTTTCTCAGAGGGGTTCCTACCAGAGACATTCTGGAAGCTGCTACTTGGAGCTCAGTTCATACATTCACAAAACATTACCATTTACCTCTCTTTTCTAAATCCAGGGCAGGCTTTGCCACTGCTGTCCTGCAGGGCCTTATAGCCACTCCTAATGCTGTATAATTCCATCTTCCCATCCATAGCTTTGGGATTCTACCCAAATGTAATGACTGCAACAGTGAAACACGAAGAACGTAGTACAGTTGTGTATACTTACCATAAATGTAAATGTTCGAGTGTATTCACTGTTGCAGTCCGGATTACCCACCCGCCAGACCCCTTTCATCTCTGTTATTATACCTCTTCTTTCCTTCACTATGCTCAAAAGCCTTTTTGGCGTATTTGCTTTTAGTTGGAGGTAAACTTTTTGTGTTCTAAATTACATGCTTATATATGTGTGTGTGTATATATATATATATATATATATATATATATCTATATATCTATATATATTTATTTGCTCCCCATTTGGGGGGCACCTGACATCTGGGGCAAGAAAAACTGATTAAAATGGCATCGGCTGCATGTTTTATACCCCTGACGTCATGGAAGAGGAGACAGCAACCGACGCAGGACCCAAGACTTTGTTATTCAGGGCGACTGAGGGCAACCTGCCAGCAGATTACCCCAAATGTAATGACTGCAACAGTGAATACGCTCGAACATCTACATTTATGGTAAGTGTACACAACTGTACTTTCTCCACCTGCTCGATTTTTGTGTATTATAAATTGATGAAGAACAGTATTTTTTTTTTTCATTCTCGTACGCAGCAAAACTGATGTGTACGTTTTTATGGTTTAGTCACCTGAATCAGCAAAGGTAAATAAATGTGATTAAAAGCTGCAGATAGCTGCAAGAATATTTAAAATTTGTAAATATAAACAGGTTGCACATTAGAAGGAAAGATGGAAGCCCTTAGTACTGAAGAAATTGCAAATGTTTATGCCTTTACTGCAGCTGTGGAGGCTTGGTTAGAAACTGCTAATTGAACTTCACAAGATTAATAGTAAATATTGCTGTAAACTGCTAATTGAACTTCCGATGATTAATAAGTATTGTTTTATGACCAAGAGGACGCTGTATTATCAGTGGAGCAGAAGAAATAAGGCGTTGAAGGAGCAGTTTTGTTGATCTTCAGTTTAAGTTGACATCGTGAATTTCTAAATGGATGATCAGGAAGGAAAGCCAAGAGAGAAAAATATCTGATGTTCATAGGCTCATAGGTAGGTACTAGGCTATTGGCTCTAGGGCTTATATAAGCCTAGCCAAAAAGGTGTCCTGGCTTTTGCCACCCAAGAAAATTATTTTCCTGTGCCCCTGTCGAGCAGAGCCACAGAGTTGATCCCCGGGGTGAATTTCCTATTTCCCATCCAATCATCAAGATTTTTCTTGAAGAGTTATATAGATAGGTAGTTTGCTCCAGAGTATGGGAAGTCTCTGGGTCAGGAATCTATCCCTCCAGCATTTTCTGTTTATTGTGGTGACAAGGTTAAGGTTCCTAGAGCATGTAGCTCGGAGGGATTGAGATTTCTTTAAGTGGAGCATGTCCAACAGCTCTGGGTTTGACATAGCTTTGTATGTTAGGCAGAGATCGCCTCTGTGTAGGCAATATGCGACGGAGTAAAGCTGGAGTTTTTTTGAGGCTGTCTGTATAGGGCATCTGTTTGAGGCTGGTAATCCTCTTTGTGAGGTATTTCTGCGGCCTTTCCAGTTGTAAAGGTCTTGTGAGGTACATACCGAAAGGGGCGTTGTACTCTGTAATGGATCTAATGAGTGACGAGTAGAGGGGAACAATGGCCTCTTTTTTCCTGGATGAGAAACCTTTTGTGATGAGGTGTACTACGTAGAAGGATTTCCTGATTACTATGACAGTGTGATTATCAAAGGAGAGACTACTCTCCACCTGTGTCCCAAGGTGTCTTACCACACTTTCGGTGTTAAGTAGACTACCGCCTATGTGGGTGGCTCATGAGTACAGAGTTTTTACCAAAGGGAATGACAGTGCACTTTTTGGCATTGAGCTTGAGGCCATGGATTTTACACCAGGCATCTGTCTCAGTGATGCCCTTTTGTAGGATGTCCACATCGTTAGGAGATTTGATTATGGTTCCTAGTTTGCAGTCATCTGCGAACTTCATTAGCTAAAGACCTTCTGTTTTAGCCTGTACTTCAGAAAAGTAGATACCAAACAGGAGATGACCCAGGACTGAACCCTGTGGTACTACACTTGTCACTGGTCTGAAGTCAGATTTGGAGTCTGCTACTTTCACAGTGTGGGTTCTGTCAGTAAGCCAGTTGGCAACCCATCTTGTGACATAGGGATTTATACTTAGATTAGTGAATTTCTCTATAATTCCAGAGTGGGGGATGGTGTCAGAAGCCTTGGTGAGATTTAGATAGGCTGTGTGAGCCACCTTACCCTCGTCTACGGCTTTGGTGACTGCTTCAAAGAAGTCTATCAGGTTTAGGAGACATGATCTACCTTTTACAAAGCTGAACTGGGTGGGGTCCAGAGTTTGGAGATTACCAATGTCTTTGTTTATAAGTTCCATGATACGTTCCATGGCCTTGCTGACCAGGCTTATTAGGCTAATGGGGCGGTAGTTCCCGGGTTCTGTGGTGGCTCCCCCTTTCTGGAGTGGGATAACCCTCGCTGCGTGCCATTCAATGGGCACAAAGCCTGAAGTGAGGTTATGATTGAACATGGTGCTTAGGTGGGGTGCCAGTTCATTCTATAGTTCATGTAGAACGCAGCCTGGGATGATGTTAGGTCCCATGGATGCTGTGTTCTTGGCTTTGGAGAGTGTGGTTTTTACCTGTACAGCCGTGATTACAGGAACTTTGCATTCTTCGGTATAGAGATGGGCCTTGTAAGGGGTGAGATGAGAGGGGGGTAAAGTTAGCACTGAACCTATCTGCCAGGATGTTGGCAATATCAGTTGGTTCTGTATATTTAGTGCCATTGTGCTGTAACTCAGAGATTCTTGACATAGCTATAGAATGCTTTGTGGTTGTCTTTAGAATCAGTGGCGATTTTGTTTTCGTAACTAGCTTTGGAGGATTTTGAGGGATCTCAGCTTCTTACTGAGGCTGACCAGGGAGTTCCTCCAATCATGGGAGTTTACTCTTTTTTGCAACAGTTTCTTTCTTCTGTTGTAGAGTTTATGGCACTGGACCACCAGATTGGCTTCCTTTTTTTAGAGAATAGCATCTTGATTCTGTTAGGGATAGCATGATCTTTACACTCGTGTAAGTGCTTATAAAGTGCATTTGTGTAGCATTCAGCAGTCGTACCTCTATTGTCCGTCTTCATAGGTGTCGTGAAGTTTGCCACTTCTGTCTTAAGAAGCGTAAAGTTGGCTTTGCCACAATTTCTTACAGTGGTTTCCCTAATGGGGGGTGGAGGACAGGATGTGGATGTCTAGGGTGATTAGCTTGTGGTCGGATCTTACTGACAAGGAATTGACATCTGATGTGGGACACCGGTCGCCCATGTTGGTAATGACCAGGTCATATTGCTGCCTCTGGTGGGGGTTTGGATAAGTTGATCCAAAGCGTTGGAATTTATGAATTCCAGAAAATGTTGAGCAAAAGAGTTGGTACATGAGTAGTTTTCCCAGTTAATGGGGTAGTTGAAATCGCCCATTATTAGGGTGTTGGGTTGTACCCCAATATTTTCCAGTGCATCAAGAAATGAGGAGTGGGAATCCTCGGGCATGGTGGGGGGTCTGTAGCAAATTTCAATTTGGATTGCGGTCTTGCCCAGAGTTAGTTGCATTTGGATAATCTCAGATGCATTATGCTGAGCAGCTAGCCTGGAGGTGTGGATATCCTTAGTGAATAATGGACATGCCTCCACCTTTAGTGTTTAGGTCCAGGTTAGGTAGCCGAAAGGTGTGGTACAAATTATAGCCTGGTAATGCAGGGCTGCTCTCTGGAGCCTTGAATCAGGTCTCTGTCAGTGGACAGATGTCGATGTTCTCGATTTTAAGGAATGCCTCGAGTGAATGCATTTTGAGGTTTAGACATCTAGCCTTAAATAACATTACCCTTGGATTTTGTTTGCTTATACCTGTTATGGTGGTGAATTTGTCATTTGAACCTTGCCTAAAAAAGGCACTATTGGGGTGGCAAGAGCCTTAGTCAGTATACAGAATTCCAAGGGCGACAGGTGCCGGTAATCTCTGGCAAAGCATCATGGTCTGTCGATCATGTCATCCCAGACAGAGACAGATGCTGGATCCCCTTAGAATGACACCAGAAGCTTAGCCAATTGTTGAAGTCAATCATTTTGTCCTTGTACTATGGTATCATTCTGGGTGATGGCAGGATGCTACTCAGGGATAGGGTCATACCTGCCTGGGCTGCAAGATCGGAGAGTTCCTCCATGTCTCTCTTCATGTGGTCAAGGGAGGTACGTCTCCGGTCATTCACACCAACATGGACAATAACAGAGCCATATATGTACTTGTTGTGGAGTGACCTGAGTGCATGCGTTATGTGGTGGATCTTGGCACCCAACAGGCAGCTGACAGTAACTTTCTCCTCATTTAGCCTGGTGAGTGGAACATCAGTGTACCTGACTATAGTGTCACCTATGACTAGAGTGTTGGGTACGTTGTTATGCCTTATGGGCTGTGATTGAGTGGCATACTGAGTTTTGTAGGCTATGTGTTATTTGGGTTGTGTTGGGGGGGTGGAGTTTGCTTGCATTTCTGCTTTGAAGGTCTCTGTTGCTTGAGCAGATTTTTATTGAGAGCCTCTGCAAATGTAGGTGTGTGTTTTGTGTTGCTATGTGTGTGTTTTGGTGGTGTAGGTTTTGAGGGACTATGTGATGAGTGTGGTGTGGTACAAGTGCTTACCTTCTCTTCTTGACTGTCTAGTCCAGTCCTGGGTGAAGAGAGCTTTGCTTCTATTTTTTCTATATAAGTGCATACCTCACAGGTTGTAATGCTGGGTGGTAGGAGGAGAGGGTTGTCTGTGTACATGAGGCAATTGCTGCATTGTCCCAAGATGCCCAGATTCATCAGGTAGACTGGAGAAAACACCAGGTGCTGAGCCTTGGACAAGCCTGGATAGGCGCTTATTTATTAAGTACTAAAAACTGTTTTTCTCTAGACAAGTGAGGAAAGTTGAGTGCTGTAGAAATTTGTCGCTTATTCAGTACTTACGAGTTCTGAACAAGTGCTGAGCTCAAAGAAACAGATTTGAGTGCTAAAACTAAAAAATTGGCTAGTTCTAAGTGAAAATTTGAAGAGAGACTTTATGGCGCCAGGAATAGTTTAACCCTAGCTAAGCGGCAATGCATAAAGTGTAAATTTATTTATTTATTTATTTATTTTTTAATATAACAGTAGCAAATGAGCAAACTGATTTAAGCAAATTAACCAATAAAAAGCTAAAAACTGAGCCCCGTTCCAGCAGTCTTCGATCAGACAAGTTCTAAGTGCACACTCATGCCACTAGGGTGCAGGGGAACCTTGTCCAAAAAAAGATGGTCTGGATTAGTGCGCAAGTTATACAAACAAAGCTGGTTTCACCAGGTCCGAATTTAGTCTATGCTACAGCAAACAAGGTGCACCAATTTCAGAAAGAAACAGTTCAAATAAGCAGGCACAATAAGCCTTTAACCAGAAACTCACAGTTCAGAAGGGCAGAATCTACCCTCTCCTCCCACAAGAGTGCAGACCTCACCTTCTTAATGTAAAATAACTGTCCGGAAGCCCAAGTGCTTAAACTAGAAATAATGCACATTTAGAATAACAGACACTTAAGTCTTCAGTCAGCAACCCCCAACTTAGAAGGATGTAAGCTACCTGTCCTGCCACAACAGTGCATACCACTTCTTAATGTAAAACAACTTGTCTAAAGCCCAAGTGCTTCATCCAAAGGCTTAGAATAACAGTTACAGTTTAATCAGGTTACTAACAAGCAGTAATAAATGCAGCAGAATAAATGCAATAAAGTAGGAAGAAACACAAATACAGTAACAGCAGATGAATAAAGTACAATTTTTTTATATAACAATAGAAAACAAGCAAACTGATTTAAACAAATTACCCAATTAACCAGTAAAAAAGCTCAAAACTGAGCCCTGTTCCAGCAGTCTTCAATCAGACAAGTTCTGACTGCACACTCCTGCCACTAGGGTGCAGGGGAACCTTCTCCAAAAAAAGGTGGCCTGGATTAGTGCTCAAGTTATACAAACAAAGCTAGATTCAGCATGCCTGAATCTAGTCCATGCTACAGCAAACAAGGCACACCAATTTCAGGATGAAAAATTTCATTATTCCTCATGATAGAATCTAAACATCCGACATTGGATCTAATCTAGCCATTCCAAAAGACTGTTGTTTCAAGTTTCAAGCTCCTCCCGTTCCCATACTGCCCTGCACCAGCCGTAACTTCTCAGATCTCTGTTACCGGCTTCCTAGATAGATGCAGTTGCAGTAGTCTCGAGCTTCCTTAAAAAATACGTTTAAAGTTTTTAATTTCTTCTAGCTTTCTCTTCAATTCGTACTCTTATTTCATTCTTTAACCTCCCTTCCTGACGTAGCTTTTTAGTAGGGTTGATGTTCTTTGTGTTTCACTGTTGCAGTTATCACACTTGAGTTATCTGCCTGCAGGTATCCCTCAGTTGGCCCGAATACCAGAGTCTCGGGATTTCTGCGTCGGATGCTGTTGCCTCTTCCATGACATCAGGTCGTCAGGGGTATAAAACATGCAGCCGACACCATTACATCAGCTTTTCTTGCCATGCGAGAGACCGAGGCAGAAGTACTTCACAAGTGCCGGTCGGCCACTACCTGAAATTTTCGTTTTTCGAGTTTCAAACCTGAAGTCTTCTAAAGCCAAGTACCCCCTTCAGGATCCTTTTTCCTTGCTCTAACCGATGTCAGAAAAAGTTAACAGTTTTCTTGCCTATGGAAAGCAAATACCACACTGAGATTTCCATTCTTACTGTGTCAACTGTTTAGGCCTAGAGCAAGACGTAATTCGCTGTCGGTTTTGTGCTTTATTCAACACCCGAAGTATTTGTCGTTGGGCCCTTATTGTCGCCAAGTACTTTCGGTTTCGATCTCTGTGTTCCAAAATGGCTTCAGTAAGCCATCCGACTACCGATCTTCCGAAAAAACGCAAGGATAAAGACAGAGACAGACCGTACAGGTCCAAAACTGCCGACGACTCTTCCGTTAAGCTAGTCGCCAGTTCACCATTACTCGGTGAGGCGGTTTTGCAGCCCCTGCTGCCCGCATTGATGAATTCGCAGGCCTCTACTGAGACCCATTCGGAGTCCGATATGCTGCGAGACTCTTCTTTGTCTCTACCTTGGCTGGGTCTGGAGTCTGGAGCCGCTGTGCAGGCACTGGCTTCCGAGGAAGTTCTTCGCACTACCAATATTCGACACAAACCAACGACTTCTTTCACTTCTTCAGTTCCTAAGGCCAAGAGTACGAGCTACGCCTAAAAAACCGATGACCCAATCTCAAGCATCTTCTTCCTTGCCTTAACATCAAATGCTTAAAATGGCAGAAGACCTGATTATGGGAAGCCAGCCTTCACCTCCTAAGAGAAAGAGACCTGTCCCTAGCAGCTTTAACAGACCAAGAGTCCGACTCTGCGGTTTCTGAATATGAAGACTTGCCTTTATCTGCTTATGAGGATTCAGATGCAGAGGAATCCATTCTCTCTGCTTCCCCTCCAGAGGATTTTTCTTTTGGTGAAACCCTACATACCTTGAGAGCATTTCCACTGGGAATGCCAAGACTATCCTCAGTCCAAAAGGAGACTCAGAGAATTTTTAGATTTGCCTCAGCACAGGCCTTTAGCAATACCTGCAGTTTTGGATGTTGTGGATGATGTTTTCATGGAATCCAGTCCAACTCCTGATACTTTACCCCCTGCTCCAAGGAAACAAGACAGGAACTACAGAGTCCCTGACTCTCACAAATTTCTTTTCAAAATTCCTACTGCTGACCCAGAGGTCATTTCCCAGGGGCCTAAAGGTATAAAAGCAACTACAGCTAAGAATCACACCCCTTCAGACAGGGATTCCCAAGCTTTAGGCAGATGGGGTAAAAAAAAGTATACACCTCTGCAACGCCATTAGGGCATTGAATTGCCAGTTTCACATACCAGCAACATATTATGGAACTTATTTTTATGGATGTCAACAGATCAAACCAGAGTTGTTATATAATGGATATATAATCTACTCCAGATGTAATGGAAAGGAGATAATGTAGGACAAGAGTGAATGAGCGATATTGGAGGGAACAAAGATTTTGTATTACTCCTAATATGTTATAGTTAATGATGAAGTGTTTGCTTTTTCAGTTCATGCTGGAATTCAAAAGGGGATAGCTCTGTTTCAGTTTTCTTTAAATGAGTGGTGAATGTAGATTGTGGTAGTGTGCACAGGTGTAATGGATGTGCAGTAGTCAAACATTGCTTTGAATAGTGATGTATATATTTTTTTGTGACTGCACATGTATGTAGTTGGCAATTTCATTTCAAGGCGAGTATTAATAAAAGTACTTCAACTACTACATATAATGTTGGAGTCTATAATTTGTTTTATACTAAAATCCTTTCAACTTCTGTCTTCCAGGTGGAAGCCCTCCTAGCCTCTGAGGACTATGGCAAGGACTTGGCATCTGTTAATAATTTGCTGAAGAAGCACCAGTTACTAGAAGCTGATATATCTGCACATGAGGTAAGTAATAATTTATAGAACACAGTACTTCAGGTGCTATCCAGAGTCTAACTATTACTGTTATAGTAACTGTATTCAGTTATCATTACATGTACAGTGTGCAGAAATTTGTTTCCAGAATTAAGTGTTGTAATGTAAAGGTGACTTTCTTTAGAGGGTCTGTAGGATTACTTCTACTTTGCTCCCAGCTCAGCTGTTTTTGTCTGAAGCTTCCATGATTGGGGTTGTCATTACATGTACAGTGTGCAGAAATTTGTTTCCAGAATTAAGTGTTGTAATGTAAAGGAGACTTTCTTTAGAGGGTCTGTAGGATTACTTCTACTTTGCTCCCAGCTCAGCTGTTTTTGTCTGAAGCTTCCATGATTGGGGTGGCCTCCACTAACATGGAGCAGTAGAATAATGTGCTTAGCCGCAGAGTCCTCCACAGTTTAGGTTGTGTTGTACATCATGGGAAAGTTCCATTGCTTACTGCCTAAAACACCAAAGTCATTGTTGCTCTCATGACTCTTAAGTCAGGAGCTATGACCCACATGGGTGCCCATGTGGGTCATAGCTCCTGACTTAAGAGTCATGAGAGCAACAATGACTTTGTCTCTGTTGCTTGGTAGCAGAGCTCAGTGTTAAATACTATGATGTGCCACTTTTTCAGCCTAGCCACCTAAAGATGCAGAAGTGACTTTTTTTTTTTTGCCATGGTATTCAGAGGCTGGTGGCACTTGAGAGTGCTCAGTATGGGGATTTGTGGGATGGTACCCCACCCAGCTCCAGGCCTTTGTTGGGACAATACCAGAGGGCTAAAAACATTCATGACAGACTATCATACCCTCCTGAAACCCAGTCTGCATCTGAGATGGCCTTAAACTCTCTCTACTTCCCTTCCTCCTCTTGACTTTTGTGGGCTGTGGTTCATGAAAGTTCTCTGCTTTGTTGAGCAACAAGGGACTCAACATGCTCACCACCAGGGGTGAAATGTCCCCGGTGGTAGGGACCACATACCTATCCAGTTAATGTATAGAGTGCACATGCAGCCATTGTGATTCTGGGTGGTGGTCCTTTCGAGTCTCCTGGCTAAAGCTTGTTTGTCACTGTTGACTACAGCTCTTCTTCTTAGGACCCAGATTAAGACTGGTTCTTGGGATCTTATTATACTGGAACACACAGTTAGGGCCATCAACTTTTGGCACTTTTTTGAGGTGAAGCATGTGTCTTTGGGTGCAGGAATCTACTCCTAGGTGATATTGCCTGATGCCAGTACCAGGACTAATGTGGGCAAGTCAGGTCTCAATGTGGTTGTCAAACGGCATGCCCATGTGTACCAATGCCCTGTTACCTAGTGCACACACATTGCATGCACAGACACATCTGTGTTTTTTAGTGTGCAACCAATCCCATTTAGGAGCTGAGGAGGAATCATGGTTGTCTAACCCTTCCTTCTGCCTTCTTGGATGAGTTTGAGGTTCTTTAGACCTCCATTTCTTATATAGAGAAGGGTATTGAAATCTGACTTAGTTGAATTGCTTCATTGAACATATCCATCTACTGAAGAAACTTTAAGGATCAAGTTGTGGCTCAACTGTATTTCTTCTTGTAAAAATGTCTGAATGAGTATCTGTGAAAAAAAAAGACGTCGAGGATCCTTCAGTAATGGACTTACCTAGGGAGGTCATCATTCACGTTATCATGTTTATAGTATGGAAGAAGCCAGATGTTGCTTTCAAAAAATGGATGCCATTTATGACTCTAACGCTAAGTTTAACAAGTTCCTCTTCACATCTTAAGGTCGACTTTTGTTTGTTTTCTTTGATCCAGCATAGTGCCCAAGACTCAACATGTAACTACTTTGCCATCTGACTTATCTAAAGACATGGACATGGTGGACAAAAGGTGTTTTTTGCCACGTTTGGACTTGGATCTTTTATTTCTGTCTTCACAAATCAGATTTCCAGTCTGTTTGATATTGGTTTGTACTTGAAAAATCCGGAAAAGGACATTTTGAGACCATTTCAAGTCTCTTCAGAATATAGAATTAATTAAGATAAAACAAAGGCTATAGCAGTAAACCATGTATCAAAACAAAATATGAATTGGGTCAGCAAACTCATGGGGACGTAAGATGAAGTATTTAGGTGTATGGATTAAAAATGTTTCTATTATGGCAGCTAAGGATATGTGGGATGAGACTGAACAAAAAGTAATACAAAAGCTAAGGAAGTGGAAGTTCTCCAGTACTGAAATGGATAGTAGTATACAAGCAGTTAGTTTAGTTTTATGTACAAGTCTTTCACATTTTTATAAACCAGAGAAGAAGCTGTGGGTGATAATAGGTTCATAGGAGATTACTAGGCTAATGGCCCAAGAGTCTAGTCATTTTTACCCAGATTTTACCCAATTTTCTATTCCTATGTGAAAGATGACAAGGGTCAGCAAGCAGGGTTTTGACTATATTTACAATCTGCCTCTGTCCATAAGGGACATGGGTGCCATCCCAGGAGTGAATTTATGATTTCCCATCGATTGGTCCAGATTGCACTTGAAGATGGTCAGGGAAGGGCTCTGCATCACATGAATAGAACGCCTTTTCCAGAGGAGGGGCATTCTCTGGGACACACACACTTCTCCAGCATGATCTATTCTTGTCAGAGATCAGGATTAGATCTTTGGTATGGGTAAACCTTGTGCAGTTAGTTTTACGAATATGCTACATTTCTATCAGGGCTGAGTCAGAGACTGCCTTGCAGGTCAGGCACAGATCACCCCCTCAGTAATCACTAGAAAACTGAACACAGTGATGGGGCTTTTAATTTGTCCACACATTTGGTGAGAAACTGATAGAGCTCAACTAATTTATTTGGGAGGAGAAGAGGGCAAGAGATAAGTGGGATTGATTGATTTATATTTGTTTCCTAAGGTAGTGCACTGATCACTTTTGACCAATTTTAGGCTCAGCCCAGATAGTAATGCACCACATTGAGCAAGGTGGAGTAGAATTACCTTATCTGAAAGGATGCTTTAGAGTTCAACAGTTATAGCTCATATACATAGCACAAGCAAAAGGTTATAAATCAAAGTGGAAAGGGATGCCGATGAAACAGTGAGGAAGTTTTGAGAAATGAGAGTAGGATTTTGAATGCAGGAGTAACAGCAATGTCACAGAATGTTATATTCATTAAATAGTATTGCAAGAACTAAGCCACCGTGGGAATGGATAAAGGAGATAGTTAGAAAGGCTGACTGCATGTAGGAGTATGGAAAATAGGCAAGAGGAGCTGACATTTACTGTTGAAAATTGACAAAAGAGCCATTGGACTGGGAGTTAATAGCTAGAGAGAGAAAAGTAAGAGTGAGATGAGACCAAACAGAATGACTGCCTTCCTTACCAGGGATTCATATCAGAGTATAGGGAAAGAGATGGGGATTGGGGAGTGCCAAGTGAAAAGACTGGCTCTAGGAGAGTTTTCAGTTGAGCCTGGAACCAAAGCTGCTGATATAAAAATAAATAGTAGACCATATAGAATATTGCAATGGAACTTTAAGAATCAATCAGAAGAGGTTAGAAAACATTTGGGAAGAGAGACTGGAAATTCATTGGCAAACTAGCAGTCAGAGAGCATGTGTTTAGTTCCAAATGTGCAACAGAGTCAGAAAGTTTATTTTGTTTTTATAGATAGCAGATGCTGGAGGCGTGATGGGAATGAGGGAGGTAACTTGTAATGTGTTTTTTAGGTGTGTAACATGTTGGCAGATTTTAAAAATTCCTGCAAGATTACTACTCCAAAAATGTTGGGGGAGTAAATGATTGTAACTCAGAAAATATTTCTTTTGAGCTGGGGCACAGGAGCTGAATTGCCTAGACACAGGCAGTTTAGTTTAATGCATTTCATTGTCCAAAATGCAGTTACTAGAAAATGGAAATCAAAATCTTAACCAGATGTAACTGAAGTACTGAGTATTGTAAAGGAGGTCTTGTGTTTTTGGTGCCTTTTGGCTGGTTTGTTTATTTAAAAGGAGTTAAGAGAACTTAGATGTAGGATCCTTTGAAAAGAGGAGGAGCAAATTGCATAGAAAGTGGAATTTTGGGGCAACAGTATGTGCAGAATAATGTTCAGGAGGAGATGTTCTTCGTGTTTCACTGTTGCATAGGTTCATAGGTAGGTACTAGGCTATCGGCCCTAGGGCCCATACAAGCCTAGCCAAAAAATGTACCCTGGCTTTCGCCACCCAAGAAAATTATTTTCCTGTGCCCCTGTCGAGCAGAGCCACAGAAGTGATCCCCGGGGTGAATTCCCCATTTCCCATCCAATAATCAAGATTTTTCTTGAAGAGTGCTAATGAGGAGCTCTGTTTGACATAGGTAGTCTGTTCCAGAGTATGGAAAGTCTCTGGGACAGGAATTATCCCTCCAGCATGTTCTGTTTATTGTGGTGACAAGGTCTAGGTCCCTAGAGTGTGTAGCTTGGAGGGATTGGGATTTCTTTAAGTGGGGTATGTCCAACAGCTCTGGGTTTGACATAATTTTGTATATTAGGCAGAGATCGCCCCTGAGTAGGCGATGTACGATGGAGTAAAGCTGTAGTTTTTTGAGACGGTCTGCATAGGGCATCTGTTTGAGGCCAGTAATCCTCTTTGTGAGGTATTTCTGTGGTCTTTCCAGTTGTTGTAGATGTCTTGTGAGGTACAAACCAAAAGGGCGTTGTACTCTATAATGGGTTTAATGAGTGATGGGTAGAGGGGAACAATGACCTTTTTTTCTGGATGAGAATCCTTTTGTGATGAGATGAGCCACGTAGAAGGATTTCCTGACCACTGTGGCAATGTGATTATCAAAGGAGTGACTACTGTCCACCTGTGTCCCAAGGTCTCATCACATTTTTGGCATTAAGTAGACTACCAGCTATGTGGTAGTTCATGGGTACAGAGTTTTTACCAAAGGGGATGACGATACACTTTTTGGCATTGAGCTTCAGGCCATGGCTTTGACACCAGGTATCTGTCTCAGTGAGGCCCTTTTGTAGTTTGTCTACATCGTTAGGAGTTTCGATTATGGCTCTTAGTTTGCAGTCATCTGCAAACTTTGTTAATAAAGACCTTCTGTGTTGGCCTGCACTTCAGAGAAGTAGATACCAAACAGGAGAGGACCCAGGACTGAACCCTGTGGTACTCCACTTGTCACTGGTCTGATGTCGGATTTGGAATCCGCTACTTTCACAGTGTGGGTTCTGTCCATGAGCCATTTGGCAACCCATCTTGTGACATAGGGATTTATACGTAGTTTAGTGAGCTTATCTATAATTCCAGAGTGGGGGATGGTGTTGAAAGCCTTGGCGAGATCTAGATAAGCTGTGTGAACCATTTTACCCTCATCTATGGCTTTGGTGACTGCTTCAAAGAAGTCAATCAGGTTTAGGAGACATGATCTGCCTTTTACAAATCCAAACTGGGTAGGGTCCAGAGTTTGGAGATTACCAATGTCTTTGTTTGAGTTCCACGATGATATGTTCCATGGCCTTGCAGACCAGGCTCGTCAGGCTAATGAGGCGGTAGTTCCCGGGGTCCGTCGTGGGTCCCCCTTTGTGGAGTGGGATAACCGTCATGGTGCGCCATTCAGTGGGTACAAAGCCTGAGGTGAGGCTATGATTGAACATGGTACTTGGGTAGGGTGCCAATTCATTCTGTAGTTCGTGTAGAACGCATCCTGGGATATTGTCAGGTCCCATGGATGCTGTGTTCTTGGCTTTGGAGAGTTTTTTTTACCTGTGCAGCCGTGATTATAGGAACTTTGTATTCTTCTGGTATAGAGATAGGCTCTCTAGGGGGTGAGAGGAGGGTAAAGTTAGCACTGAACCTATCTGCTAGGATGTTGGCAGTATCAGTTGGATGTCCTTCAAGAATGCAACTGCAGTCCTGACATATGGGTTGTCCTGCCTCAGGCAGCCCCTATGTCGGCCGGATTCCAAAGTCTGGGTCCGGCGTCGGCTGATGTCGCCTCTTCCCCGACGTCAGAGCGGCTGGGGTATAAAAGCATCCGCTGACGCCATCTTCTTCAGTCTTTCTTGCCACGCGGTGCCCGAAGCAGAAGCAGTTCGCAAGTGCCCGTCGGCCAGCACCTGTGTTTTCAGTTACCGAAGTCATCAAAAAGCTAAGTACCCCATTGGGGAACCTTTTTCTTGCCTCAGCCGATGTCAGAAAAAACTGAAAAAGTTAATAATTGTTTGTCTTGTGGTAAACAAATACCTCATAAGGACTTCCATTCTTACTGCCTTCCCTGCCTGGGCCCAGACCACGACGTCTCGGCCTGTGCTGCCTGTGCTTGCTTTAATAAGCGCACACTCCGGCGCCGGGTAGAATTTGCCGAAGTCTTTTTTGGCGAAAATTACGCTTATATCATGCCGTCGGAACAACCGACTGCACATATTTCCAAAAAACGAAAGGACTGGAACCGACATCCTCGGCCCGCGTCGTCCACCGATACCACGCCTAAGCCTCCCGCGAGTGCATCATTCTCTTCAGAGGCGGTAATTCAACTGCTGCAGACTGACGACACCGCTTTACCGCGTACTTCGGTCCCGGAGGTTTCCCCGGTGCCGGTTGTTGATTTTCCTCCCGAAACCGAAGCTCTCAAGATTTACCTGACACCATACCGGTGGATAAAGTTACTCCTGCACGTGGGGCAGCTAGGCCTCCGGTCTCTATGTCCATCAAGACCTACACACGTGCTAAGGCTGCCAGCCAGGCTAAGGCTCATCCTCCTAAATCTTTTTCCCAGGGCCCCTCTTCAGATAACAGATCATGACTCTAGCTGCAGATCTAATTTCTCTAATCAGAGGTTCTCAGGCGCATCCAGACAGAGGTTCTCAGCCGCCTGCAGATAAAAGGCCTAGGGCTGAGCAGACAGACACCCTCTCTTCAGATGAAGCCTCTAGGGATTCAGAGCACTCAGATACCCAGGAAGAATCCTTCCAGGCCTACGAGGACTCTGATGCTGAGGAATCAATTCCTTCTGCCTCTCCTCCAGAGGATATTTCTTTCGGAGAAGTTCTCCACTCCATGAGAGAACATTTTCAGTGGCAGGGTCAGGATATCTCTGACTCCAGGAAAAGGCTACGTACCTTCCTTAAGTTACCCCAGCACAGACCATTAGCTATGCCTCCAGTGTTAGATGTCTTGGATGATGTATGCTCAGACTCCAGTGCTTCCCCTGATTCTCTCCCTCCTGCTCCTGTCAAGCCAGACAGATATTACAGGGTTCCTGAAACTCATAAGCATCTCTTTAAGGCCCACTCTGTGGATCTAGAAACTATTTCTCAGGTGCCCAAAGGAGTGGCTACTTCCTCGGCCAAAAACCCTTTGCCCGCGGACAGGGAATCTAGGTCCCTGGAGAGATGGGGCAAAAAAGTTTATACCTCTTCCACCCTTGCCATGAGGTCTCTTAACTGTCTTTTTCATATGTTTCAATACCAGGATTACTTAATGGATGATTTGCAGAAAAAGTTAGCCTCTCCTGAGCCTATAGATAGAAAGGCCTTGCAGGATTTGATTCATAACACTCAGCAGGTTAGCAGTCATTTTCTTCAGTGTGGTTATGATGCATTGGAAGCTTCATGTAGGGCAGCTATGACAGGGGCCGTTATACGTACACATGCTTGGTTGATAGAACAGCCACTGCCAGACCATGCTAAAGTAAAGCTCCTAGATGCACCTCTGGAAAAACGGAAGCTTTTTGGTGCTAATGCACAGGATGTGTTGAAGTCTATTGAGGAAAAGGCTAATTCAGTACAGACAGTCAAAGATTTCCTCCAGGTTCAGACACCCAGATTCAGCAGGAATTGGCCTTCAAAGAATTGGTCCTTTCCAGACACTGACAAGTTTCAAAGGGGAAAAAACAGGCATGCTCGAGGTAGAGGGCAATACCGAGGCTCCTACAGGGGCCGCCAATGGCAACCACCAAATCAGAGAAGTGGCGCAGGGAGTTCAGCTGCACCACAGGGACAATCACAATGACTTGACTTTCACACCGCCGACCAAGGCTCAAAGAGAAGCCCCTCTAGGCGGAAAATTATCCTTATTCTCAAAAAACTGGCACATTTTAACCAAGGACAAATGGATTCTGGACATAATAGACAAAGGTTACAGGTTCCACTTCCATACCTTACCAACAAGACAAGGCATGCCAAACCTGCCACAAAATCAAAGGGCAGAGGCACTCATACAAGTTTCTCAGCTGTTACAAATAAAAGCAATAGAAAAGGTTCCTCCTCAGGAACAAGGCCAGGGATTCTATTCAAGACTGTTCCTTGTTCCAAGAAAAGAAAAGCAATGGAGACCTATACTGGACTTGTCCGCTCTAAGCACTTTTCTCATTGTGCCAAAATTCAAAATGCTGACGTTACAGCAACTCCTTCCCATGTTGGGCAAGGGGTCTTGGCTGGTTACTCTGGCCCTCAAGGAGGCATACCTGCATGTCCCAATCAGACACAGTTGCAGAAGATACCTCAGATTTCTTGCAGGGTCAGAGCATTATCAATTCTCAGCATTGCCGTTTGGCTTATCTACTGCGCCCAGAGTATTTACGAAATGCCTGGCATCAGTAGTTGCACATTGCAGGCTCCAGGGGATTCAAATATACCCTTACCTGGACGACTGCCTTATACAAGCAGACAGCAAACAAACCTTGATAAGAAACTTGGACTATGTCATTCAATTACTACAGGCTTTGGGATACACAGTCAACATTCAAAAATCAAGACTACTGCCATCCCAACAGATTATTTTTCTAGGAGCCAAACTGGACACAAAATCACAAATGGCTTTCCTCACAGAGGAAAAACAAGAACATTTACCAGACTACTTCAAAAGCCTAGGAAAGCTCACCTAGCTGACTGCAAGAAAAATCCTGCAGGCCCAGGGGTTCATGGCATCTTGCATTCTTCTGATCCCTCTAGCAAGACTACACATGAGAAAACTGCAATGGTACCTAAAAGGCTTATGGTCTCAACACAGCCACAACCTAGAAGACGTAATACCACTCATTCCATGCCTACAAAGGGAATTTTTGTGGTGGGCTCAAGCAAGTCATTTAAACAAAGGCATGTCTTTCAACAAACCTCAAGCAAGTCAAATCATTACAACAGACGCTTTAGATCATGGATGGGGGGCGCACATGGAGGGCAGATGCATTCAAGGGCAATGGACTCCCAGGGAAATGCATCTGTACATAAATCAAAAAGAGATGTTGGCAGTGATGCATGCAATCGACGCCTTTGGGGAATCCCTTCAACAAGGTCATCTGCTAATAAGGACAGACAACACCACTGTCATGTGGTACATAAACAAGCAGGGAGGCACTCATTCTTATCCCCTTTGCAGACTAACAATGACTCTTTGGGAAAAGTCCCTGAAACTGAACATCCACTTGCAATCCCAGTTTGTTCCAGGCAAGGACAATGTTCTGGCGGACAGGCTGAGCAGAAATTTCTTGGACCCGCACAAATGGATGCTGCATCCACACATTTTTTCACAAATAACAAGTGCATGGGGAAGACCGGACATAGATCTCTTTGCTTCTCACCTCAATCATCACCTGGAGAAGTTCTGTTCAAGGACGCACCATCCTCTAGCCTGGAGAACGGATGCTCTCTCCTTCAGCTGGAATTCCCTAACAATTTATGCATTCCCTCCTCTACCATTACTAACCAAGGTGTTACTGAAGATGAAAGCAGAACAACCAAAAGGCATTTTGATAGCTCCAGACTGGCCAAGGCAGCACTGGTACCCATTGCTACTGAGCATATCTCGCACCAAACCGTGGCCCCTGCCTCAATGGCCTCTGCTTCTAACTCAGCACAATTACAGGACTGTTCATCCAAACCTGCAAACATTGCAGCTGACAGCTTGGAGGGTTTCATGACTTCTACCCATATCTCTCTTTCCAAAAAAGTTCAAGAGATCTTACTGGAAGCACGCAGACCTTCCCCCAGAAAAACCTATTCAGCCAAGTGGAAGAGATTCATCATCTGAAATGGCAACAAGGGTCAGGATGCATCAGTAATGAGCATACCACAGATATTAGAATACTTGGCAGAAATGTTTCATAGTGGGCTCTCATATTCTTCCATAAAAATTCACGCTTCAGCAATCTCAGCAAAATATAACTGTGACCCACCTGTGTTTTCGCATCCCTTGCTAAGACAGTTTCTAAGAGGGATAAAGAATATCAAACCTCCCAGAAAACCACCAGTACCTGCATGGGACCTCAATTTTGTCTTGGAAAAATTAACTCTTCCTCCTTTTGAACCAGCAGCATCTTCAGAAATGCAATTTCTCTCCTGGAAAACGGTTTTCCTGTTAGCAGTTACCTCAGCAAGAAGAGTCTCGTGGATACAGGCTCTCATGGCAGTACCTCCTTTTCTCATTTTTCATCAGGACAGAGTCTCTCTAAGAACCAATCCTTCATTCATGCCAAAAGTTATATCCAGGGTGTCTCTAAATCAAGCAATTCACCTGCCTACTTTCTTTCCCAATCCTCAAAATAAGGGGGAAAAGCTGCTGCACACTTTGGACATACACAGACAACTACGCTACTACTTGGACAGAACAAAGACCACCAGAAAGTCTGACCAACTATTTGTAGCCTATGCTGCTGGAGTGCAAGGAAAGGCAATCTCCAAACAAACAATTTCAAAATGGATTGGACACTGCATCAGATTCTGTTACTCTTTCCATGGAAAGGGTGTGCCAGCCAATATCAGGCCACACTCCACCAGAGCTACAGCCACCTCCACAGCCTTTCTAAGAGGGGTGGCTACAAAGGACATTCTAGAAGCTGCTACATGGAGCTCCGTGCATACATTTTCCAAGCACTACAACCTGCCTTTATATTCCAGATCCCGAGCAGGCTTTGCTTCGGCAGTCCTGCAGGGCATTTTAGCTACACCATCCCTATCTTAGAGCCTACCACCCCCAGCTTGGCTATGGTATTCAACCCATATGTAAGGACTGCAGTTGCATTCTTGAAGGACATAGTACAGTTTTGTACCTACCATAAATGTAGATATGCAACTGCAGTCAGGTTTTCCCTCCCTCCTACCCCTCTGTAATTTTCCTTATGGGTCCATTCCCCCTTTTCTCTATTAGCTGGGGATATCTGTTATGGTGTATCTTTTTATTACTGTTGTGCATGTCTGGAATTTTTTATCCATTCACCAAATTTAGCCTTCTTTGGAGGGCACCTGGCATCTGGGGCAAGAAACACTGAAGAAGATGGCGTTGGCGGATGCTTTTATACCCCAGCCGCTCTGACGTCAGGGAAGAGGCGACAGCTGACGCCGGACCCAGACTTTGGAATCCGGCCGACCGAGGGGCTGCCTGAGGCAGGACAACCCATATGTCAGGACTGCAGTTGCATATCTATCGAACATCTACATTTATGATAGGTACAAAACTGTACTTTCTGTATATTTAGTGCCATTGTGCTGTAACTCAGAGCAGATCTGAGTGTTCCCATTTAGATTCTTGACATAGCTATAGAATGCTTTGTGGTTGTCTTTAGAGTCAGTGGCAATTTTGTTTTCGTAACTAGCTTTGGAGGATTTTATGAGGGATCTCAGCTTCTTACTGAAGTTGACCAGGGAGTTCGTCCAGTCATGGGATTTTACTCTTTTTTGCAACAGTTTCTTTCTTCTGTTGTAGAGTTTGTTTATGGCAGTGGACCACCAGATCGGCTTCCTTTTTTTGGAGGATAACATCTTGGTTCTATTAGGGATAGCATGATCCATGCACTCGTGTAAGTGCTTAAAGTGCATCTGTGTAGGATTCGGCCGTCATACCTCTGTTGTCCGTCTGCATGGGTGTCATGAAGTTTGCCACTTCTGTCTTAAGAAGTGTGAAGTTAGCTTTGGAGAAGTTTTTTACAATGGTTTCCCTAATTGGGGGTGGTATGATGTCTAGGTTGATTAGCTTGTGGTCGGATCTGACCAACGTGGAATTGACCTCTGGTGTGGAACACCGGTTTCCCATGTTGGTAATGACCAGGTCTAGGATATTGCTGCCCCTGGTGGGGGTGTGAATAAGTTGATCCAATGCGTTGGAATTTATGAATTCTAGAAAACGTTGAGCAAAAGAGTTGGTACATGAGTAGTTTTCCCAGTTAATGGTGGGGTAGTTGAAGTCGCCCATTATTAGGGTATTGGGTTGTACCCTAATACTTTCCAGTGTATCAAGAAATGAGGAGTGTGAATCCTGGGGCATGGTGGGGGGTCTGTAGCAAGCTACAATTTGGATTGCGGTCTTGCCCAGAGTTAGTTGCACTTGGATAATCTTTGATGCATTATGCTGTGCAACTAGCCTGGAGGTGTGGATATCCGTAATGAATATGGACACGCCTCCGCCTTTAGTGCTTCTTTCTGGGTTAGGTGTCCGAAAGGTGTGGTATGAATTGAAGTGTGGTAATGCAGGAGTGCTCTCTGGAGCTTTGAACCAGGTCTCTGTCACTGCACAGATGTCAATGTTCTCCATTTTAAGGAGTGCCTCGAGTGAGTGCATTTTGAAGTTTAGGCTTCTAGCATTGAGTAGCATTACACTCAGGTTTTGCTTGTTTGTACCCGTTACGGTGGTGAATTTGTCATTTGAACCTTGCCTAAAAAAGGCACTATAGGGGTGGCAAGAGCCTTAGCCAGTATCTGGAATCCTAAGGGCGACAGGTGCAGGCCATCTCTGGCAAAGCATCGTGGACTGTCAATCATGTCGTCCCAGGCAGATAAACACTGGATCCCCTTAGAATGACACGCCAATTGTTGAAGTCAATCATTTTGTCCTTGTACTGTGGTATCATTCTGGGTGATGGCAGGATGCTACTCAGGGTTAGGGTCATACCTGCCTGGGATACAAGATCGGAGAGCTCCTCCATGTCTCTTTTCATGTAGTCCAGGGAGGTATGTCTCAGGTCATTCACACCAACATGGACAATGACTGTCATATTTGTACTTATTGTGGAGTGACCTAAGTGCATGTGTTATGTGGCGGATCCTGGCACCTGACAGGCAGCTGACAGTAACTTTCTCCTTGTTTAGTCTAGTGAGTGGAACATCAGTGTGCCTGACTATAGAGTCACCTATGACTAGATTGGTGAGTACGTTGTTATGCCTTATGGGTTGTGGTTGAGTGGCAAACTGAGTTTGTGGGCTGTGTGTCATGTGGGTTGTGTTGGGGGTGGAGTTTGCTTGCGTTTATGCTTTGGATGTCCCTGATGCTTGGGCAGGTTTTTATTGAGAGCCTCCGCGAATGTAGGTGTGTGTTTTGTGTTTCTATGTGTGTGTTTTGGTGGTGTAGGTTTTGAGGGACTGTGTGATGAGTGGGGTGTGGTGCAAGTGTTTAC
Source organism: Protopterus annectens (assembly GCF_019279795.1). Lineage (NCBI taxonomy): Eukaryota > Metazoa > Chordata > Ceratodontiformes > Protopteridae > Protopterus > Protopterus annectens. Next base: position 518,090,263 of record NC_056750.1, read on the forward strand.
CTTCTCCTCTTGACTGTCTAGTCCAGTCTTGGGTGAAGAGAGCTTTGCTTCCAGTTTGGCTATATAAGTGCATCTCTCAGGTTGTAGTGTTGGGTGGTAGGAGGAGAGGGTTGTCTGTGTACATGAGGCAATTGCTGCATTGCCCCAAGATGCCCAGATTCATCAGGTAGACAGGAGAAATCACTGGGAGCTGACCCTTAGACATGCCTGGATAAGTGCTTGTTTATTAAGTACTAAAAACTGCTTTCCACTAGACAAGTGAGGAAAGTTGAGTGCTGTAGTAATTTGCAGCTTATGTAGTGCTTACAATGAGTTCTGAACAAGTGCTGAGTTCAAAGAGACAGATTTGAGTGCTGAAACTAGAAAACTGGCTAGTTATAAGAAACAAAAGTAAACTAGAATGTAAATTGTTTTTTTTTTTTTTTTTTTTTTTTTGTTCTCTTTCACAGATGCTCTCTTTGTACACAGTAGGAGTGCCTTAAGTCATAATATGATCTTACTGCACTCAGTTGAGTGAGCAAATGAGATGGGCCCAGAAGGAGTATCCAAACACAAATTTACAAGCGGGGTGGGCAGTTTCAAAGCCACTAAGATTAACACCAAAACAATAACAGGGAGAGTGGGTGGGAAACCTAACTGAAGAGCAGAGTCAAAACTTCCAGTTCAGTTAATAATCATGCAACACAGTTAAATCAATTTAAATACTGTATTATTTGAAAAACGTGCAGATAAAGGTACTTAAATTCTCTTATACATCCAGTTGAATACAGAATTGCAGTCAATACATTTGGGTTATTTGCCTGCAGGTAGCCCTCAGCCGGCCTGAATGTCAAAGTCTTGGATTCTTGAGTCGGTTGCTGTCTCTTCTTCCATGACGTTGGGTCGTCAGAGGTATAAAACATGCAGCCAATGCCATTACATCAGTCTTTCTTGCCGCGCAGTTCCTGAAGCAATTTGCAAGTGCCGGTCGGCCGACTCCTGAAATTTTTGTTTTCGAGTTTCAGAACCGAAGTCTTCAAAAAAGCTAAGTACCCCATTGGAGATCCTTTTTCTTGCTCTTAACCGATGTCAGTAAAAGTTAACAATTGTCTTACCTATAGAAAGCAAATACGTCATAAAGATTTTCATTCGTACTGTATTCCTTGCCTAGGCCCTGACCATGACGTACCTTGCTGTCAGTTTTGTGCTTTATTTAATCAGCGCACTATCCATCGTCGGTATATTTTCGCCTCTAAATATTTCGGTTCTCGGTTTAATTATCCAGAAATGTCATCGGTTAGCCATCCGACTACTGGGATTCTGAAAAAAACGCAAGGATAAAGACAGAGACAGGCCGCCAAGGTCCAAAACTGCTGACAGTGCTTCTCCTAAGTCAGTCGCCAGTTTGCTGGTGCTCAATGAGGTGCTTTCGCAGCCCCTGATACCCACTACTTCTGATTCGCAGGCCACTACTGAGACCCATTCGGAGTCCGGTATGACGCGAGATACTTCAACTATGGAACCCGCCGATGTCTCTACCTTGGATGGGTCCGGAGCCGCTGTGCAGGCACCGACTTCTGAGGGTGTATTCAGGCCTATGGACTTGCATTTTAAACCGACGCCTCCTTCTTCACTTAGGCATAAATCTCGAACCATGCCTAAAAAAACGACTCCCAGGCCACGTGCACAGGCCTCTATACCTAAAAAACAAATGATAAGAATGGCTGAAGATCTAATTACTCTAATCAGGGGTAGCCACCCCCCCCCCCTTCTAAGAGGCCTAGGACTGAAGTTGTTTCTGAATCTTCTGACCAGGATACTGTTTTTTCTGAGTCTTCTGATGATCTGGATGTGCCCTTATCTACTTATGAGGATTCTGATGCAGAGGACTCTATTCCCTCTGCCTTCCCTCCAGAGGATTTTTCTTTTGGTGAAACCTTACATACTCTTAACGGAGCATTTCCATTGGGAAAGCCAGGATTTTTCTGATTCAAAAAAGAGGCTCAGGGATTTCTTACTCCTGCCTCAGCATAGGCCTTTAGCTATTCCTCCTGTACTAGACATTGTTGATGCTTTTTTGGAATTTAGTTTGGCCCCTGATTCCTTGCCTCCTGCTTCCAGAAAACCTGACAGAGATACTACAGGGTCCCTGAATCACACAAGTTCCTTTTTAAAAATTCTGTTGCGGATCCAGAGATTATTTCTGAGGGGCCCAAGGGCATTAAGGCTTCTACTGCTAAAAATTGTACCCCTTCTGATATAGAGACTCCAGGGCGGTGGATAGATGGGGTAAGGAGGTTTACACTTCTGCAACCTTGGCCATTAGGACTTTAAACTGTCAGTTTTGTATATTAAAGAATCAGCAACATGTTATTGGATTGCTTAAACAGAAAATTATGTTTATTCCTGATTGTGTGGAAAGTAAAGAATTACAGGATTTAATGCTTTCTGCTGAACAGGTTGGAAAACATACTTTGAAGTGTTGTTTTGATTCATTAGAGGCCTCTTGCAGGGCTGCTGTTACTGGGTCTGTGCTCAGAAGGTATGCTTGGCCTAAGGAGCAATCTTTACCCTGATCTAAAGCTAAATTGTTGGATGCTCCCTTAAATCAGGACCGCCTGTTTGGCAACAAGGCTGAGGAAGTTCTTAAAAAGATGGAAGATAAAGCTAAATCTATGCAAGCTGTTAAAGATTTCTTACAAGTTCAGCCTCCTAGATTTAGTAGGCACTAGCCCTCAAAAAATTGGTCCTTTCCAGCCCCTTCCAAGTCTTCTCAAGCCAAACCCAGACACAACAGAAACCTCAAGTTTCAGTCCCAGGGGACACACAGGACTAAGTAGTGGGGGGCCTCCACTTCCAAATCTGGGAGTAATAAGACCCCCCCCCTATGGTAACTGTCTTAGTGACTTCCTTTTAAAATTTCCAAGCACTTATCAGCTGGCTGCCCCTTTGGGGGGAAAGATTGCTCCTCATTGCAAGAACTGGGAGCTCATTACCCAGAACAAATGGGTTTTAAATATAGTGTCCCAGGGATACAGAATTCACTTCCACATGTTGCCAGCACCAAACGGGTGGCCGGTCCTACCCCCAAATCAGTGGGCAGACGCCCAAAAACAAATACTTTCTCTTAAGCATGGGGGCTATGCAGTTGGTACCAGAAGAGGAAAAGGGACAAGGTTTCTACTAGAGACTTTTCCTGGTACCCAGAAAAGACAATTCATGGCATCCTATCCTGGACCTGTCTACATTAAACACCTTTTTGGAGAGTCTAAAATTCAAGAGGCTGACTCTTCACCAGTTGCTTCCTATGCTAGGCAAAGACGCCTGGTTGGCAACACTAGATTTAAAAGAAGCACACCAGCACATCCTAATCCGGGAATCTTGCAGAAGATACCTTCTCTTCAAAGCAGGCTACACACGCTATCAGTTCTCTGCACTGCCCTTTGGCTTATCTGCTGCGCCCAGGGTATTCACAAAGTGCCTAGCTCCAGTTTTTGCATTTTGCAGGCAAAGAAATATTCAAATATACCCATACCTGGACGATTGCCTAATTCAGGCATACTTTTGAATCATCTGGCCTTTGTACAAAGGGTTCTAACTTGTCTGGGGTACACCATAAATGAAAAGAAATCTCACCTGGTACCCTGTCAACAAATTATATTCCTAGGAGCAAGCTTGAATACAACTTCCCAGATGGCTTACCTCATGCCAGTGAAACAAATTCATTTGACAACGTACTTCAAAACAAGTGGCCACACAAACCCTGCTATATCTGCAAGACAAATACTGTGCAAGCCTTGGGGTTCATGGCTTCCTGCATTCTTCTAATTACATATGCAAGGCTGCATGTGAGGAAACTACAGTGGTATCTAAAAAGCCTATGGTGTCAACATTCTCAGGATCTAGAAGCAATGATCCCCTATCATTCCTTGCCTATGCCTATAGTTCCTTTGGCGGCCAGAGGCCTGCCACCAAAACAAGGGACTAACTTTCACACCACCCCCTGCCGCCCAAACCCTAACAGACACATCAGACTATGCATGGGGGGCTCACCTGGCAGGGAAGTGCATTCAGGGCAAATGGAATCCAAGTCAAATGCACCTACATATCAATGAAAAAGAAATGTTAGCTGTACAGAATGCTCTGACAGCCTTCAAGGACCACATTCTTCCAGGACAACTAATGGTAAAGACAACACCACTGTTATGTGGTACATAAACAAACAGGGAGGTACACATTCTTACCCCATCTGCAGACTAGCCATGGCATTGTGGAACACAGCCTTGAACTACCAGGTGCACCTTCAAGCTCAATTCCTGCCAGGAAAACTAAATACACTGGCAGACGGATTAAGCAGAAACCTCATGGACCCACACGAGTGGAAACTGGAATCAAGGGTTTTCAACATGTTGACAAGCAAATGTGAAAACCCAGATATGGACCTATTTGCCTTTCCTCAGAACTAGCAATTGGACAAATTTTGCACAAGGACTCCCCACAAACAAGCCTAGAAAGTGGCTGCTCTGTCCTTCAGCGGGAAAAACCTATCAGTCTATGCCTCCCCCCCCTGTCTCTGCTCTCCAAAGTACTACTAAAAATCAAACAGGACAAACCAAGGATGATTTTGATTGCTTTAAATTGGCCACACCAACACTGGTGTACCCCCTCCTGCGCAGTGTGTCATGGCTATCCCCATGGCACCTGCCTCAGACTCATTCCCTGTTGTCCCAGCAGGAGAACCAGATTCTGCACCCTCAGCTTCTAACACTGAACCTTGCAGCCTGGCTAATTACCTAATCTCTCCTTCACCATCCCTCAGTAAACCTGTGATAGATATCATTTTAGAGGCAAGGAGGCCTAGTACTAGAAAATCTTATGCTGAAAAATGGAAAAGATTCTGTGCCTGGAACCAATCTCAAGGGATGAGCACAGCAGCGCCCAATTTACCTCAGATTTTACAACACTTAACTGAGATGCTTCACAAGGGCCTGTCTTTTTCTTCCATTAAAGTCCACGCCTCAGCCATTTCAGCTCATTATAACACAGAACCTCCCCTCTTCTCACATCCACTGCTCTGCAGTTCCTCAGAGGGGCCAAAATTTTGAGACCACCCAGGAGAGCTCCAACCCCAGCCTGGGGACCTTAACTTTGTTTTGGAGAAACTCACACTACCGCCTTTTGAGCCAGCTGCTATTGCGGACTTAAAATTTCTTTCTTGGAAAACAGCTTTCCTTTTAGCAATCACTTCACCTCGAAGGGTATCTGAATTACAGGGCCTTATGGCAGTGGAGCCTTTCATCATCTTTCATGCGGACAGGGTGTCCCTCAGAACCAATCCATCCTTCATGCCCTAGGTGGTATCCAGTGTGGCTCTTAATCAGGCCATTAATTTGCCAACCTTCTTTCCCAATCCACAGAACAAAGGGGAACGGATACTGCATTCCTTAGATGTGCACAGACAACTTAGATTTTACTTGGACAGGACTAAACCTCAAAGGAAATCTGAAAAACTGCTGGTGGCATTTGCTGCAGGGGCAGAGGGGAAGGCTATTTCAAAGCAAACCATTTCTAAATGGATAGGCCATTGCATTCATTTCTGCTATAAGCACCATGGAAAACCTATACCCCAGGGGATCAGACCTCACTCCACCAGGGCTGCATCTAACTCTACAGCCTTTCTCAGAGGCGTACCTACCAGGGACATCCTAGAAGCTGCTTCCTGGAGTTCTGTACATACCTTCAGCAAGCATTAACATTTGCCAGTTTTCTTTAAATCCAGAGCTGGCTTTTCACTGCAGTCTTGCAGGTCCTTATAGCTGGTCCTAATGCTATTTAAATTCCTCTTCCCAACCATAGCTTTGGGAATCTACCCAAATGTAATGACCAACAGTGAAACACTAACATAGTACAGTTGTGTAGACTTACCATAAATTTAGATGTTAGAGTGTATTTACTATTGCAGTCCTGGTTACCCTCCCTCCAGCTACCTAACTTCTTTTGGTTATACCTCTACTTTCCTTTACTATGCTTAAAGCTTTTTGGTGTATTTGCTTTTTTTGTTGGAGGTATATCATTGTACTTTTATATTTAATTGCTTCCCATTAGGGGGGCACCTGACATCTGGGGCAAGAAAAACTGATATTGTGGCATCGGCTGCATGTGTTATACCCCTGACGTCATGGAAGAAGGGATAGCAACCGACGCAGGACCCAAGATTTTGTTAATCAGGCCGACTGAGGGCTACCTGCAAGCAGATAATGCAATGACTGCAACAGTGAATACACTTGAACGTCTACATTTATGGTAAGTGTACACAACTGTACTTTCTCCAAGGATGCTTGGCTAGCCACTCTAGATCTGAAATATTCCTATTAGGGAATCATATAGGAAATAGCTCAGTTTCAGGGCAGGATTTCAACACTTTCAGTTCTGTGTGCTTCCCTTTGGCTTATTTACTGCTCTCTAAGAGTTTTCACAAAATGTCTGGCTCCAGCCATTGCCTTTTGCAGACAAAGGAATATCTAGATTTACCCATACTTGGGCAACTGCCTTATTCAGGCAGACAGCCAGGAAAAGCTGCTGAAGCACTTGGCCTTTGTAAAAATCCTAACAACTTCCCTAGGGTACACAATCAACCAAAAGAAATCCAAATAGGTGCCCCCCAAAGGATTATCTTCCTGGGAGCAAGCCTGGACACAGCATCCCAGATGGCATTCCTTCCGCCCGAAAAACAAAATGTTCATCGTGTTTCACTGTTGCAGTCATTACTCTTGGGTTATCCTGCTGGCAGGCTACCTGCAGTCGGCCAGAATTCCAAAGTCTTGGTCCAGCGTTGGTTGCTCTCGCCTCTTCCCTGACGTCCGTGCGTCAGGGGTATAAAAGATGTAGCCGACGCCATTTTCTTCAGTCTTTCTTGCCACGCGGTGCCCGAAGCAAAAGCAGTTTGCAAGTGCCAGTCAGCCGTCTCCTGAGATTTTCAAATCCGAATTTCAGAACCGGAGTCTTCATTAAAGCTAAGTACTCCATTGGGGAAACTTTTTTTCTTGCTCCAGACCGATGTCAGAAAAAGTTAACAATTGTATTTCTTGTGGGAAGCAAATACCTCATAAGGATTATTCTTTTGGGGAGACCCTGCATACCATGATGGAGCATTTCCACTGGGAGAGCAGAGATTATTCTGAATCTAAGAAAAGGCTCAGAGACTTTCTGCTTCTTCCTCAGCACAGACCCCATTGCTATTCCTCCTGTTCTAGACATTGTAGATGTATTTTCAGAGTCCGGCCTGTCTCCTGACTCTCTACCCCCTGCACCTGCTAAGCCAGACAGATACTACAGGGTCCCGGATTTTCATAAATTCCTATATAAAAACCCCGCTGCTGACCCAGAAACTATATCTCAGGGTCCCAAAGGGGCCAAAGCTTCCATTGCAAAAAACCCTGTCCCCTCTGATGGGGATTCTAGGGCTCTGGATAGATGGGGGGAAAAAAGTTTACACTTCTGCTACCTTGGCTGTAAGGGCTTTAAATTGTCAGTTTCATTTGCTTGAATATCAGCAATATTTAATGTCACTGCTTAAACAGAAATTGTTGACAAATACTGAATGTTCAGAGAACAAGGAAATGCAGGATTTATTGCATGCAGCTGAAGAAGTGGGAAAGCATACTTTGCAATGTGGTTATGATTCACTGGAGGCCTCTTGCAGGGCCGCTGTTACAGGTTCTGTTATTAGAAGGCATGCTTGGTTAAAGGAACAGAATCTGCCTGATCATGTTAAAGCAAAATTATTAGATGCCCCATTACAGGATGATACTTTGTTTGGTACTAAAGCAGAAGATGTGTTGAAAAAAATGGAGGATAAAGCAAAATCCATGCAGACAGTTAAGGATTTCTTACAGGTACAGCCACCCAGATTTAGCAGGAACTGGCCTTCTAAAAATTGGTCCTTTCCAGTGTCAGACAGACCACAAAGAAGCAGATACAGGTGTCCCAGAGGCAGATCTCAGCCCCAAGGCTCATACAGGCCTAAACAGTGGGATGCTCATACCTCCAAAAGTGGAGAAGACAAATCACAACCTTACAGGAAACAGTCCCAATGACTTTCCTTTGCCAGATCCAAGCACTTTTCTTTTGGCAGCCCCCTTAGGGGGAAAACTGGCACTTTTTTCATCAAATTGGCAAATGGTTACCCAAGACAAATGGGTCTTGAACATAGTGTCCCAAGGCTACAGGTTCCATTTTCACACCCTACCAAGGTCAAAAGGTATGCCAGACCTGCCACACAATCAATGGGCAGAGGCAGAAAAGCAAATTACAGCCCTCATGGACATGAGAGCCATTCATCAAAGTACCACAACAAGAGCAGGGGCAAGGATTTTACTCCAGACTTTTCTTAGTGCCCAGAAAGGACAAAACCTGGAGAACAGTACTGGACCTGTCTATACTAAATACGTTTCTGGAAGTTCCAAAATTCAAGATGTTGACTCTACAGCAGATACTGGCCTGGCTGGGAAAGAAGGCTTGGCTCGTAACTTTGGACCTAAAAGAGGCATACATGCATGTCCCAATCGGACAATCTTGCAGAAGATACCTCATATTCATAGCTGGATCAATGCACTACCAATTCTCTGCACTGCCCTTTGGCTTATCTACTGTGCCCAGGGTCTTCACAAAATGCCTAGCACCAGTAATTGCATTTTGCAGACAAAGCGGAATTCAAATGTATCCCTACTTGGATGACTGCCTTATTCAAGTAGAGAACAAAGACATTCTTCTGAAGTATCTGGCATTTGTAAAAAGATTACTAATCAGCCTAGAGTACACAGTAAACAAAAATAAATCAAAACTAGTGCCCTCTCAGATAATATTCCTGGGTGCAAGCTTAAATACAACTGCCCAGCTGGCTTATCTCATGCCAGACAAACAAAAACAACTGACTTCTTACTTAAAAAAAAAAATTGGCAACAAAGACCCAGTTAACTGCAAGGAAAATCCTGCAGGCCTTGGGTTTCATGGCATCCTGCATTCTACTAATTCTATATGCCAGACTGCATATGAGGAAACTACAATGGTATCTAAAAAGTGTTTGGACTCAGCATTGCCACAGCCTGGAAACAGTAATTACACTCATTCCCTGCCTGCAACAGGAGTTTCGATGGTGGGCAGAGGCCTGTCACCACAAGGGTCTGCCATTCAGTTTACCCACAGCCAGACAGACGCTGACAACGGATGCATCAGATTATGCCTGGGGGTCCCTTATGGCAGGAAGATGTATTCAGGGTACATGTCCTGCAAGCCAGATGCAGCTTCACATCAATCAAAAAGGGATGCTAGCTGTTCAGAATGCCCTGACCGCTTTCAAGGATCTTCTTCATCCAGGACAGCTACTGATAAAGACAGACAATACTACGGTCATGTGGTACATAAACAAGCAGGTAGGTGCACATTCCTACCCCCTCTGCAGACGAGCAATGATCTTATGGGACACAGCATTGACTTATCAAATTCACTTGCAAGCACAATTCCTGCCAGGAAAAACAAATACTCTGGCAGACGAACTAAGCAGAAACCTCATGGATCCCCACGAGTGAAAACTGGATCCACAAGTCTTCAGCATGATAACAAGGAAATGGGGATGCCCAGACATAGATCTATTTGCCTCCCCTCACAATTGCCAATTGCAGAGATTTTGCACAAGGATTTATCACAAGCAAGCATGGAGAGTGGACGCCCTATCCTTCAGCTGGAAAAGTCTAACAGTATATGCCTTTCCTCCACTGCCTCTCCTTCCCTGGGTACTCCTAAAGGTCAGACAAGAGAAGCCAAAAATGATACTGACTGCACCAGACTGGCCACACCAGCATTGGTACCCAATCCTAATGAGCTTGTCTCAAGGTCCAGCATGGATATTGCCTCAAACTGCTCACTTGCTGACCCAACAAAGCAATCTGATCCTGCACAGCCAACTCAGGACCTTAAATCTGGCAGCATGGCGGATAATGTAGCCATTCAGAACACTCCTCTTTCAAAAGCTGTTATGGATGTTATCTTGGAGGCCAGGAGGCCCAGTACCCATAAATCTTATGCAGAAAATTGGAAGAGATTCTGTGCTTGGAACCAGGAACAAGGCATTGACACGTGTGTACCAAATATCCCTCAGATTTTACAATACCTAACTGAGATGCTGAACAAAGGCCTTTCTTTTTCATCAATTAAGATTCATGCCTCTGCCATTTCAGCCCATTACAATACGGAACCACCTATCTTTTCTCATCCTTTTAATAAGGCAGTACCTCAGAGGGGCCAAAAACATCAGGCCTCCAAGGAGAGCACCAATTCCGGCATGGGACCTCAGTTATGTCTTGGAAAAACTCACACTGCCTCCTTTTGAGCCAGCCTCAACAGCGGATATAAAATTCTTATCCTGGAAAACAGCTCTGCTTCTAGCAATAACCTCTGCAAGATGAGTCTCTGGAGTTACAAGCACTCATGGCTGTGGAACCTTTTATCATTTTTCATCCAGACAGGGTTTCTCTGAGGACAAACCCAACATTTATGCCTAAGGTGGTGTCCAGTGTGGCCCTCAATCAAACCATTCACTTGCCTACCTTTCATCCAAACCCACAGAACAAGGGTGAGAAAATTCTGCATTTTTTGGACATACACAGGCAGTTACACTTCTACTTGGACAAAACTAAAGCTTTCAGAAAGACTGAGCAACTTTGTGTCATATGCTGCAGGATCACAAGGAAAGGCCATCTCAAAACAGACTATTTCTAAATGGATAGGCCATTGCATCCGTTTCTGTTATTTTCAACATGGCAAGTCAATGCCTAAGGGCATTAGGCCTCATTCTACCAGAGCAACAGCCACTTCAGCAGCCTTCCTCAGAGGAGTACCAACCAAAGACATCTTAGAGGCTGCAATTTGGAGTTCAGTACACACTTTTACAAAGCACTACCACTTACCTCTTTACTCTAAATCCAGAGCAGGCTTTGCCACTGCAGTTCTGCAGGGCCTCATAGCCTCTCCCAATCCTATTTAGCCCAGCCGCCCATCCTCAGCTTTGGGATTCAACCCAAGAGTAATGACTGCAACAGTGAAACATGATGATCATAGTACAGTTGTGTACCTACCATAAATGTAGATGTTAGTGTATTCACTGTTGCAGTCCAGGTTACCCACCCACCATCCTACTTTTCTTTGATGGGACTTATCTGTACTTCTCTATCCTATACAACCTATGTGGTGTATTTGCTTGTAGATGAAAGAATTTTTATTTTTGTGCATGCATACTTATTTGCATATTTTTCAGCCTACCAATTTGGGGGCACCTGACATCTGGAGCAAGAAAAACTGAAGAAAATGGCGTCAGCTGCATCTTTTATACCCCTGGTGCACTGACGTCAGGGAAGAAGCGACAGCAACCGACACCGGACCTAGACTTTGGAATTCTGGCCGACTGTGGGTAGCCTGTCAGCAGGATAACCCAAGAGTAATGACTGCAACAGTGAATACACTCTAACATCTACATTTACGGTAGGTACACAACTGAACGTTTTCTTGACAGCCTACTTCTTTCAACTAGCCACCAGGCCCCAGTTATCTGCAAGGAAGATCATGCAAGCTCTGGGGTTCATGGGGTTCATGGCATTTTGCATACTAATCATTCCATATGCCAGACTGCATATGAGGAAACTTCACTGGTACCTAAAAAGTACTTGGTGTCAACACTCTCAAGACCTGCAAACTCTAATCTGTAATTCCTTGCCTCAGAAAAGATTTTCTTTGGTGGGCAACAGCATGCTCCCACAACAAAAGGACTGTTTTTCTCACCACCACCCCCGCCACCCAGACCCTCAACACAGACTCATCAGACTGCTTTGGGTGCACACCTGGATGGCAGGTGCATATAGGGCCAATGGAGCCCGCAGCAAATCCCTCTGCACATCAACCAAAAACAGATGATGGCTGTCCAGCATGCCTTGATAGCTTTTCAAACCCCTTCCTTCCCCACGGTCTCTCCTGATGATAACAGACTGCACCACTGTGATATGGTATATCAACAAGCAGAGAGGGACTCACACCTACCCTCTATGCAGGCTGGCCATGACCCTTTAGCACACAGCCTTTGCCATGCACCTACACTTGTTAGCACAATTCCTACCAGGCACTCTCAACTCTCTGGCAGACCAATTAAGCAGAAATCTTCTGGACCCACACGAGTGGCAGCTCAACAGAAGAACCCTCACCCTAATAACTCAGGAATGGGGCACCCCTCTTTGCCTCCCACACCAACCATCAGCTCCACAAATTCTGCACCAGGGAGCAGCACTGCATGGCTTGGAAAGTGGATGCCCTGTCCTTCCCCTGGGTCAGTCTATTGGTGTATGCCTTTTCTCCACTACCTCTCATCCCCAGGGTACTGCTTTAAATAAAGGAGGAAAAACCAAGGACAATTCTTATATCTCCAGAATGGCTTCGCCAGCACTGTTACCCCTTGTTGCGCAGCCATTCCCCACTGCCACCATGGCATCTTCCTCAGATTCCAAACAACCTGACCCAGAGGGAAGGGGAATTCATGTATCCCCAATTGCAGACACTCAGTTTGGCAGTTTGGCTTATTCCTTAACCCCAGATCAATCTGCCAACCACAATAAACAGGGTCTAGATGTTATCCGCAAGGCCAGACGCCCTAGCACTAGAAAGTCTTATGCTGACAAATGAAAAGGTTTCTGCACCTGGATCCAGGCTAAGGGAGCCAGTACGGCACAGCCCTCCCTCCCATCCTGGGTTACTTAGCTGACTTTCTACACAGTGGCCTGTTTTTCGGGTCTATGTCAGAACATCGAAGTATTAAAACTTTGAATGTTCTGATATCGAACACTATTCAGCAAACGCTAAGAATAGCGAAGCTGCAGAACAGCGAATTCTTTCCTCAGGAAAGATTTCAGTTTGCCATTTCTGTGGCTTTGCTATTCTTAGCGCTGTTGTGGAAAGTTATGAGTTGGGTTCAGGTAAGTGTGCGGTTGTACGTTAGGATTAGGGATGGGTTAAGTGAGTTAGGGTTAGGGCGCAGAATAGGCGTGTGTGTGTGTTTAGGGTTCGGGGCAGTTTAAGTGAGTTAGGGCGCGGGTTAGGTGACTCTGCAATAGTGACGGATCTTAGGGTTAGGGTTTGGGTTAAGGTAGGTAGTAGTGTATGTTTAGTTTAGTGTAGCGTTAGATGTAGGAATTTAAGTGTGTGTTGTGTGGTTGCTGTTTATTTGATGTGCTTGTGTTGTGTATATGTGTTTCGGAGCAGCGAATATTTTCCATGGGAAAAAATTCGCTGTTCGGAATGTTCAATATTTTCATGTTTAGATGTTTTGGGGCCGATGAAATAGCGCTCGCTATTTTCATCTTTCGATAACATGATATAAACGCTATTTTCCTCCTCTATAAAAATTCATACCTCTGCTATTTCTGCTCATTTTCCCACTGAGCAGCCCCTTTTCTCACACCCTTTGATTAGACAGTTCCTAAGAGGGGCCAACAACTTGAGGCCACCCAGAAGGGCACCAACCCCAGCTTGGGACCTTAACTTTGTATTGGAAAAGTTTACCCTACCCCTTTTCGAACCAGTTTCTTCTGCAGATCTAAGTTTTCTCTCCTGGAAGACAGCATTCCTTCTGGCCATCACTTCAGCCAGAAGAGTCTCCGAGCTGCAAGCGCTCATGGCTGTGGAACCCTTCATCATCTTCCATGCTGATTGGGTATCCCTTCGAACTAATCCATCCTTCATGCCCAAGGTGGTGTTCACTGTGGCTCTCAACCAATCCATCCATTTGCCCACCTTTTTTCCTTATCCCCAGAACAAGGGGGAAGTATTCTGCGCTGTCTAGATGTGCAGACAGCTCAGATTTTATATAGACAGGACTAAATCTTTCAGAAAGTCTGATCAATTGCTGGTTAGCTTTGCTGCAGGGGCAGAAGGCAAAGCTATGTCCAAGCAATCCATTTCCAAATGGATAGCACACTGCATCTATTTACGCTACAAACAACATGGAAATCCTCCCTCCAAGGGAGTTAGGACTCACTCCACCAGAGCAATCTCCACCTGTCCTGCTTTCCTCAGAGGAGTCCCCACCAGGGACATCCTGGTGGCTGCCACCTGGACATCTGGTCACACTTTTACCAAGCATTACCACCAACCTCTCTTCTCCAAATCCAGGGCAGGGTTTGCCTCTGCAGTCTTCCAGGGCATTTTAGCAAGCCCCTAGTTCTTTGACTGCCTCCACCCATCTCCTCAGCTTTGGTAATCAACCCAAATGTGATGACTGCAACAGTGAAAATTGAAGAACATAGTACAGTTGTGTACACTTACCATAAATGTAGATGTTACGAGTGTTTTCACTGTTGCAGTCCTGGTTTCTCTCTCTTCTCTTAAATTACAAGGTACATATTGGTATTTACTTTCTACTTGTGGGGTTCTTCCACCAGAACCTGTCTCCTACTTGGGGGCTCCTAACAGGTTAGGGCAGGAAAAACTGATGTAATGGCGTCGGCTGCCTTACTTTATACTACTGACGACCTGACGTCAGTCTTGAAGCGACAGCAGTCAACATAGAAATACTAAACCTCTGGTATTTGGGCCGGCCGAGGGCTACCCTGGTGTAGGGATAACACAGATGTGATGAATGCAACAGTGAATACACTCATCTGCATTTATGGTAAGTGTACACACCTGTACTTTATCACTAGGCATCTGTCACCTTGGTAATTTTATATAATCTATAAAAGTTTAATTTTGTGTTGCAGCTTCTTGTACACTGGATTTTGCAGTTCACATTATCTGTGCGACTTAACTTCAAAGAGAGTCCTTTTTTAAGTAGCCGTTAGGTCAGCCAGGAGTATTTCAAAACTTCAAACTTTTAAGTGCAAAAAACCTTTGGTAATCGTCCACAGACAAAGAATCAGTGTGAAAACAAAGCCTTCATTTTTATGCTTATGATAGTGTCATAGGTAGAAACATCTAACTTGAAACCTCGTTTTCTTCCCCATAAAACAAGTGGGAACGACTACTGTATTCCCTTGCCCATCTACCAGTATCTTAGCTATTACCTGGCTAAGACAAAGCAATCAGACAGAATGGCTGTTTGTGTCCTTGCAATCAGGAAAAATAGTCTTGCTGTTCTGCATGCAGTCAGGCACATTCTTCTAGAGTAACTACCACTGTGGCTACCTTCTTTAAGAAAATTTTATTCCAAAGCATTTACGAGACCACATGGTGAACCTCATTCCACACTTTCTGCAGATACTGTAAACTCAGCCTTTATTCTGAGAGTATTTTTTGCCTCTGCCATACTACAAGTATTGCGGTAACCCTACTCCATGTGTCAGTATTTTTCATTTCACTCTACTGCTGCCCTTCAATTAAAGGCATACAATAAAAGTGTTATCCCTGCAGTGAATTTTGTATGTTTATGTGCTCAGATTTCCAAAACAAACAGGTACTTGAGTGTGAGCTCACTGCTGTAGTATAGGTTCCAACTCACCACCCTACAGATGTTAGCAAATCATTCCATTGCGGGGTGAGCTTTTTATTTATTTTGCATATATCTCCTCCACTTTGTTATACTACCTGTACATATTGCAGACCCATAAGGGCTTGTCAAAACAGGGTGCAGGGTGACTTGAGTGATCTGTTCTTGCGGTTGGGGGGCACTTGAACTTCTCTTACACCAAAAAAGAACTGAATGTTTGCCATGAGCATTTTTCCCCTTCGCAGACAGCAAACCATCATCTCGTCCCAGTGCCCCCATCCTGTGTTGGATCTGCCTACCCCTTCTAATATCCCCCTAACTTGCTGTGCCAGGGTTGAGGCCAACAACGATCAAGGGCATCCTGGGGATACACATTATCCTTGCTGCTCAGAGGGAGGGGTGTAATGACCTACCATTATTTTCTCCTCTCCTGGAGCACTTTAGGCAAATGCTCTCCCCCGAGTTAGGACTTTATCTCTCTATGCCATGGCACTAGCTGCTCATGAGCATCTTTGTACCCAGTATTATTTAAGCATCTTTTGAAGTGGAGCTATGCTTTCAGGTACATCTGAACAAAACTTTGTGGAGTGTAGAGAACAGATGTCCTGTCCATGTAAGAAAGCTTACAACTGTAGCAGTGGATCTCCTATTCAAACAGTTACTCTTAATGGTAAATTGTATAAACAGTTTTCGACAACCAAGAGACACATGGTCTTCTTTCCTATGCTTTAAGAAGTAATTCAGTATGGAAGCTGACTCATTTTGGCTCACATTATAGACATTTTCTTGGCAGATGTTCCCACAGCCATGTGGTCATTCTAACACATCTCAGTAAGCACTGTTTGGATCTGCTGTGTAGATGTAGCTGTTTCTTAGACAAGACCATACTTAATGGGATCTTAGCTTCAGCATTTTTTGCCGTGGTTGGCCTTCCTTTATGTACCTGTTTATCAGTGGCTTGAACAATCTTTTCCAGTCATTTAAGAGGAGTTTTGCAGTGGATCTAAAGTAAGATGGTTCTAGTAAATGTTTGCCATATGGGAGAGTGAGACTAACTTCTGAAATGGCTCCCTAGCGTAGTCACAGATGTGCTTCTGTGGCTTTACCTCATGTAGTAATTTATGGAGTTTAGTTGGTGGAGAGAAATTCAGCTGTTGTAGAAAGATGAGTAGGTTCAGCTTAGCACACCGTCTAATCCATCTGCAGGAGCCATTGGCATTGGATTGCAAATGCTTTTTATACCTGAAGCGAACAGGAAAAGATAATTCTGTTGGTTGGTCCACTCCAGAAGTTGTTGAATATCTAAGTACATTGATTATAAGTATGCAGTTTTATTGCTGCTGTAAACCCAGGTTGTAGCTAAAAAATGGCAGTTTAACAATGGTTAACTTTCCTCTCCAAAAATAGTTATCTGGCTGCAACAAATTCTGTTGATATACTTCAGACACCACAGAATAATAACTTGGTAATTTTGGGGGCATACCCCTTCAGACTCCTTCAGATATCAGCTCTGAAATTTTGTATTTTTGGAAGAGTAAGTTTGTGGTTATTTGGTAGTCAAACAACATGGTCATTAATGTACAGTGCTTTTAAGTCAGGCTATGTCAGTACACTTAATTTTGACAGATTTTGGCTTCATTGCAGTGGTGCAGTCATATATGCTGGAGTTGGTTGTAGTTGAAGTGGATATAAAGGGATCCCATGGCACTTACTAAAAAAAAAGTAAGGGGAGTTTCCCAATGCACTGGTCACATTTCCTCTAGTCAGTATGACTATCAACTTCGTCACCTGAAAATAGGCTACTAATCTAGTGGGACTGTGAAAGTTGAGTTAACTGAGTCACGTGTCCATTCATTTAAATGATAGCGGACATATCTCACTGTCTGAATAAACTCATAAAGTAAGTAAACTGTTAAGTTATAAATTAGTTTTGTATTTGATCTTGAATAGTAACATAATGTTCATTGGTGTTAGGATCGTTTAAAAGACCTGAATGGCCAAGCTGATAGCCTCATGACGAGCAGTGCTTTTGACACTTCACAAGTGAAAGATAAACGAGATGCTGTGAACAGTCGTTTTCTGAAAATCAAGAGCATGGCTACAACCCGACGTGCTAAACTGAATGAATCACACCGTCTCCATCAGTTTTTCCGTGACCTTGATGATGAGGAGTCTTGGATCAAGTAAGTAGTACAGATTAGTTATATATATCAAAGATTTTAGCAGTTTAGTTTATTCATCGTGTATGCATTGATCAATTTATTCAACATTTATTTTATTTATTTTTTATGGTTAAGAGTTTATGAGCAACAAAACTTATTAGTTTTTAAATTCAATGAAGTTAATAATAATATACAGTGAACTAACACTGCATTACAGCAATTCATTATAGTTGTTGCACAAATATGCATACATTTTAATCACTGCATACTTTTATTTTTATGTGGAAGTTAATCAAAGTTTTATGAACTATAATCAGACGGTTCATATATAAAAAAGTTTTAATAGCTGTTTAGACTTTACAGTTTGATTGTTTGTAAAGTGGAACAAGCTTATAGACAAGCTGCATTTTATTCATAAATTTATATTTACAAGTTGGTACCAGTAGTTTAACTGTTTTGCACTTTAAAGGCAGTACACGGAAACATTACAGGGTCTACATGATAGTTGTCCGAAGTATCACTCATACATTGCAGAGCAATTTAATCAATTAGTTAATTAAGTTTTTAACCAATCAATATGTACCTAACAGACTATTTAAGTCTATTGTAAATTCATGATGATTGTACTTGTAAAAGCCCAGTATTACCGGGCGAAAGCGCTTGTGTCTTACTGTGTTTTACTAAGTTTGCTTTTATTTCTCCGTTGTGCACTAATAAAAAGTGGTTTTCGACTTAGCACGTTGATTTGGCT
This sequence comes from Protopterus annectens, assembly GCF_019279795.1. Classification (NCBI taxonomy): domain Eukaryota; kingdom Metazoa; phylum Chordata; order Ceratodontiformes; family Protopteridae; genus Protopterus; species Protopterus annectens. The sequence continues at coordinate 518,108,675 of NC_056750.1, forward strand.
ACTTTTCTGCCTGTATTTGGAAACTACTGTTCAGAGTCAAAGGAAGCTTATCTCCAAGAAGAAAGGACAGTTGCATTTGTTGGTACGCTTATTGTCTGGAAGTCATGGATTTGGTGAGGTCTTCTGTTGGTTAATTCCTGGTTTCTTCATTTTCTTGTTGGTTCGTTGACAGATTAGTTTGTATTTCATCTGTTAGGGCCTCTCACTATTTAATTTCAGTATTTCCCTATTATATTGGGTGAACCTAAACTCTTCAAGTAATGGACTGTGTTGAGATAAAAACCATATGTATGCATGATGGAGCAAGATGGAGATTTACTTCATATTGTCTGTGGCCTTGGGCATCTCATTCCCATGTTAGTTGATTCTCATTGGCTTGCTGTCCTTTTGGGAGGAATGCTGTTTGTCACATCCACTGTTTTTTTTTTTTTTTCTGGTTAGTCTTTTTGTTTTTAATTTATGTAAAAAGTGTAGTTTTAAAATTAGATTGCTCTCCATGTCCCTTCCATTAGAGGATACAATTTGTTACAGTGGGATGTCCATTCCATAGTTTTGGTTGGGTTCCTTTTTGTCTGCTGAACGGACTTTTTTTTTTTTTTTTTAAAGGCTGCTGGTAAGTCATTTGGCAGGTCTTAGTGCATGCTTCCTTCCGACATGGCTTCCTTGCCCAAAGTTTTTTCTTTGTAAAGGTCTAAACAAAAGCTGTCGGACACATTGGACCATTTGGGTTTGTGTAGGCCTCAGATACTCCCATTTTGGAATTGCAGTCCAGGTTAACTTTATTTGCCCTTGAAGGTCTTCTGTGAATTCATTATTAGCAGAGAGCTGTATTGTTTTGCTGTGTGTGCAAGGCAGTTGGATGGCTTAATGTGTTCCTCCTTTTCTTGAGAGCAGTTGAACAGATTGCCCTCCATAGCAAGGATGAAGTAAGAGATGTCCTTCATGGATGCATCTGCAGTCATAACAACTGGGTTGTCCTGTCGTCAGGCAGCCCTTCAGTCGGCCGGATTCCAAAGTCCGGGTCCGGCTTCGGCTGATGTCGCACTTCATCCGACGTCATCTCTGTTGGTCTTCGGGTATAAAGGCATCAGCCGACGCCATTTTCCTCAGTCTTTCTTGCCACATGGCGCCCGAAGCAGAAGCTGTTCGCAAGTGCCGGTCGGTCGGATCCAGAGATTACTTCTACCGAATACTACTTCGAAGACTTCTAAAGCTAAGTACCCCGTTGGGGACTCTTTCTTGCCTCAGCCGATGTCAGAAAAAGTTAATAATTGTTTAACCTGTGGGAAACAAATACCTCATAAAGATTTCCACTCTTATTGTCTGCCTTGTTTAGGCCCAGCCCACGACGTAGCAGCCTGTTCGGCCTGTGCTTCTTTCAACCGACGAACGCTTAGGCGTCGGTCGGAGTTTGCAGAACAGTTTTTCGGTTCTGATTTTGCGTACATTATGCCGTCGGATCCTCCGACTACCCAATCTGCCAAAAACGCAAAGATAAAGACCGACACTCGCGGTCCGCGGTTTCGGCCGAAACCATGGTTAAGCAAATCGCGAGTGTCTCGGTTTCGGCGAAACCGAGAAAACTGATCAAAGTACAGCTGAATCTATCTCTACAACTGAGGCCCCTGCTACCACTCTTGAATCGGCCTCAGAAATTTTATCCACTACGGTGGTTGCCACTGACTTATCAGACACCATCCCTTGGATGTCTCTACCCCAGCACGTGGTGCTGCTAGGCCTCCAGCAGCCATGTCCATTAAGGCCTTCGCCAGGGCTAAAGCAGCCAAGACTACTAAAACAGTGCCTGTTAAACCCCCACAACCAGGCCCTCTTCTAGTTCTCAAATGCTTACTTTGGCAGAAGATTTAATTTCATTAATTAGAGGATCTCAATCTCACCCAGACAGGGCCTCTCAGCCCCAGAGAAGAGACCTAGCGCAGACCCCCCTGAGCCAGTGTCCTCTGATGATTCTGCTGATGAATCAGACATAACTGACCAGCCAGAGGCTCCTTTCTCCAATTTTGAAGATTCTGATGCTGAAGAATCCATTCCAGCTGCTTCCCACCAGAAGAATTCTCCTTTGGGAAACCTTACATGCCATGCGAGAGCAGTTCCAATGGCAGCAACAGGATTTTTCAGACTCCAGAAAAAGACTTAGGACCTTTCTGCACCTTCCACAGCACAGGCCCTTAGCTATACCTCCTGTTCTCTCTGTGGTGGATGATGCTTTCAATGATGTCTGCTCCGCTCCAGATTCTTTACCCCAGCCCCTGCCAAACCAGACAGATTTTACAGGGTGCCAGATACTCATCACCACCTTTACAAGGCCCCACTTGCAGACCCGAAACTATATCCGAGGGTCCCAAGGCAGTAAGCGCGACCATAGCTAAAAACCCTATTCCTTCTGAAAGGGAAGCAAGGTCATTAGACAGATGGGGTAAAAGGTCTACACTTCAGCTACTCTCTCAGCTAGAGCTTTAAACTGTCAGTTTCACATGATACAATACCAAGAGTTTATGCTTGATCAGTTAACTAAAAAGCTAACCACTGATGAATCTCTTGATAAGAAATATGTATTAGAAATGGTAAATAACATACAACAGGTTAGTAACCATTCCTTAAAATGTGGCTATGATGCACTGGAGGCTTCATTTAGATCAGCCATGACTGGCACAGTGATAAGAAGGCATGCATGGCTAAAGGAGCAAGCTTTACCGGATCATGTTAAAGCTAAGTTGCTAGATGCTCCTATGGATAAGACAAGTTTGTTTGGTACACCTGCCCAGCAGGTTATGAAGAAAATGGAAGAAAAGGCAAAATCTGTTCAAACGGTTAAAGATTTCTTGCAGGTTCAACCCCCAAGGTTTAGCAGGAACTGGCCTGCCAAAAATTAGTCCTTTCCTGACTCCACAAGATCTCAAAGGGGCAGGAATAGACGTTCCAGAGGCAGAAACCAATCCAGAGGAGGTGCCTACAGAGGATGACAGTGGCAAGGTAACAACAGAGGCACAGACACAACCACTGCCACTACATCAACACAACCACAGTGACTTAACCCTAAATCCGCCTACCAGGGAACAAATAGCAGCTCCTCTAGGCGGAAAGTTAACCTTATTTTCAAAGAACTGGCACTACATAACAAAAGACAAGTGGATTTTACAAACCATAGATCAAGGTTACCGGTTCCACTTCCACACTTTACCAGTCAAAAGAGGAATGCCAAATCTACCTCCAAATCAAAAAACAGAGGCTCTACAACAGATAATGGAGTTAGCAAACATGAGAGCTGTGGAAAGAGTGCCAACAGCAGAGCAAGGAAAGGGGTTCTACTCCAGACTATTCCTAGTTCCAAGAAAGGAAAAAAGTTGGAGACCAATTCTCGACCTGTCCACCTTAAATACATACATCATTGTCCCAAAATTCAAAATGCTGACCCTACAGCAACTTCTTCCCATGCTGGGCAAGGAGTGTTGGCTGGTAACTCTAGATCTCAAGGAGGCATACCTGCACGTCCCCATTCGACCAATCTGCAGAAGATACCTCAGATTTCTTGCAGGATCAGAGCACTATCAATTCTCAGCATTGCCCTTTGGCTTATCTACTGCCCAGAGTATTCACAAAATGCCTGGCATCAGTAATCGCCCATTGCAGACTACAGGGAATTCAAATTTACCCATACCTGGACGACTGCCTGCTACAAGGGGACAACAAAAGCAAGTTGACAACAGATTTACAAAGGGTCATTTACTTGCTACAAGCACTGGGATACACAGTCAATTTACAAAAGTCAAGGCTGATACCATCCCAAACAAGGACATTCTTGGGCTGAATTGGACACAGTAAGACAAATGGCATTCCTAACTACAGAAAAACAAAAGGACTCCCTCTTTACTTCTTGGCACTAACAAAACTGAACAAGTTAACAGCAAGAAAAGTACTGCAGGCCTTGGGCTTCATGGCATCATGCATAATCTTGGTCCCATTTGCCAGACTACATATGAGAAAACTACAGTGGTACCTAAAGAATTTATGGTCCCAACACAGACACAGCCTAGAAACAGAAATCCCACTAATTCCATGCTTAAAACAGGAGTTCCTATGGTGGGCTCAGGCATGCCAGTCAAACCCAGGCCTACCCTTTCGCAGATGTCAAGCAAGCCAGACCATCACAACAGACGCTTCAGACCTAGGATGGGGGGCCCACATGCTGGACAAATGCGTGCAAGGATTGTGGACACAGGATCAACTTCACCTGCACATCAACCTAAAAGAAATGCTGGCAGTAAAACTGGCAATCCAAAAGTTCAGACCATTTCTCAAAGAGGGCCAGTTGATGATAAGGACAGACAACACCACAGTCATGTGGTACATCAACAAACAGGGAGGCACTCATTCATACCCCCTATGCAGAATGACTTTGGAGCTCTGGACCTTGGCACTCAGCTACAACATCCAGTTACAGGCAATATTTGTACCGGGAAAAGAAAATACTCTAGCAGATATATTAAGCAGAACCACATCGGATGCCCACGAATGGAAGCTGCACCCGGACATCTTCAAGACCATCTCAAAGAAATGGGGAATGCCTCAGATAGATCTATTCGCATCACCTCTCAATCACCAGCTCAAAAAATTCTGCACAAGGACATTCCACCCACTAGCATGGAAAGTGGATTCGCTCTCCTTCAGCTGGAAAGGCCTAACAGCATATGCATTCCCACCTCTTCCCTTGATACACAAAGTACTACTAAAAATCAAGGAAGAACGTCCAAGGATAATCCTGATAGCTCCAAACTGGCCAAGACAACACTGGTACCCACTGCTGAGGAGCATGTCTCCGAACAGTATGTGGCCAATACCCCTGATGCCTTTGATGTTAACTCAGAACAACTACAGCATCATACATCCAAACCTAAAAACGTTGCAACTGACTGCATGGAACATCACATAGCAGCAGCTAATCCAGAACTTTCCCAAAGAGTTAAAGACATTATTCTTGAAGCACGCAGACCTTCAACAAGAAGGAACTATGCTGGAAAATGGAAAAGGTTTGTCATTTGGAGTACTGAAAGAGGAAAAGATGTGTCAAACATAGATATGCCTAACATTCTGGAGTATCTGGCCGAACTTCTTCATTCAGGCCTGTCCTACTCCTCCATCAAGATACATGCATCAGCTATTTCAGCAGAATACAGCTTTGATCCACCTGTTGTTTCGCATCCTTTGCTCAGGCAGTTTCTCAGAGGAATCAAGAATGTAAAACCTCCAAGGAAACCACCATTACCAGCTTGGGACTTAAACTTTGTGCTAGAAAAGTTGACACTATCACCCTTTGAACCAGCAGCAACAGCAGACCTACAACACCTGTCATGGAAAACTGCTTTCCTACTGGCAATTACTTCAGCAAGGAGGGTTTCAGAACTACAGGCCTTAATGGCAGTGCAACCCTTCCTAATCTTCCACCAAGATAGAGTGTCCATGAGGACTAATCCTACATTTATGCCTAAGGTGGTATCCAGAGTGTCTTTAAACCAGGCAATCCACCTACCTACCTTCTTTCCCAACCCACAAAACAGAGGGAAAGAATACTGCATACCTTGGATGTACATAGACAGCTACGCTACTACTTGGACAGAACAAAAAGTAGCAGAAAGACTGACCAACTTTTTGTAGCCTATGCAACAGGAAGGGAAGGAAAAGCTATTTCCAAACAGACAATCTCCAAATGGATAGGAAATTGCATACGATTCTGTTACTCCTTCCATGGAAAACCAATTCCACAGAACATAAGACCTCATTCTACAAGGGCAACAGCCACTACCACAGCCTTCTTACGAGGAGTGGCAACCAAAGACATTATTGAGGCGGCTACTTGGACCTCCGTGCATACATTTGCCAAGCATTATAATTTGCCTCTATATTCCAGATCCCGAGCAGGGTTTGCCACTGCTGTACTGCAAGGGATCCTAAACACACCATAATCTACTTTTATCCTCCTCCCCAGTTGGCTATGGTATTCTACCCAGTTGTTATGACTGCAGATGCATCCATGAAGGACATAGTACAGTTTTGTACCTACCATAAATGTAGATGTCCCAACTGGATAGCATCTGCAGTCAGGATTACCCTCCCTCCTTCCCCTCTGTGGTACTCCTAGGGTGTTTACCCTCCTAATAGCTAGCTGGTGGGGGGGAGTCTTTTATGGTGTATTTGTTTGTATATATGTACATACATGCTTATTTTTGTGTTTACCTATATCTTTTTGGAAACATTGGCATCTATCCAAATTTTAGCCTTCAAGAGGGCTACTGGCATCTGGGGCAAGAAACACTGAGGAAAATGGCGTCGGCTGATGCCTTTATACCCGAAGACCAACAGAGATGACGTCGGATGAAGTGCGACATCAGCCGAAGCCGGACCCGGACTTTGGAATCCGGCCGACTGAAGGGCTGCCTGACGACAGGACAACCCAGTTGTTATGACTGCAGATGCTATCCAGTTCGGACATCTACATTTATGGTAGGTACAAAACTGTACTTTCTAGTGTCCAGGTTAGCCCAGGCAGAATAGAAACTGGGCACATATTTTGTAAAGGGTGGTTTCATTGTGACAGACATATGTAGAGCAGTAGCTACAGGGACCACAATTAGGAGATATGCCTGGTTAAGAATTCATGGCCTTCCTGGAGAATGTGAAAGGTAGATACTTTGTGTACCTATGGATTCTAATCTCCCTTTTCGACCTTCTTCACAAAATAAAACTTAAAAAAAAAAAAAAGTGGAGGAGAAAGAGGAGAAGGTCAAAGAGCTCTTCCATCCCCCCATATGCACTAGAAATTAGCCTTCCGAGCATTGGCCCTTCTGTCAGCAGCAGACCAGGGACCAGCAAGCCAAGCAGAAGAACATCATTTGAGAGGCAAATAGAGCAAGGAAAGAAGGGTAAGGCAAGCATGTCCGCTGATAACAACTTCACACACCTCTCAGACCGCTTGTGACTACATTGACCCTCCTTTTTCCTCACCCTGCCACAGCCATTCCACTACCCCGTTTCTTAAGGGCAGGTTGATCCTTTTCAAAAACTGCCAAGTAAACTTGACTGGTATCCTCATGTCAGAGTACAACATGCAATTTGACTTTCTCACCTTTTATGGAGATGCTCTCTAGGATCAGCTGTAGTTGGCCTTGCCCCTGCATGATACCCTGCTGAGCCAGGATGCAGTATAAAACATACAGTCAGAACTGTGAAGACACTTCTGCAACACTTTTCTTGTTCCCCCGAAAGCTAGGTTATGCAGGCCTATTCTGGACATTTTCAGACTAAATTTCTTCCTCGAGGTACCATAGGTCGAAATGCTGACCTTGCTTTTATGATCACCATGTATGTTCAGGATGCATACCTGCATGCACTGGAAGGCAGGGAGCACAGGTAGTTTCTTGGGTTCAGTCTGCCATCTTATCCTTTCAACTTTGTATTTCTGCTGGGGTCTTTGCAAAAATGTATAGTCCCACTACTGGCATTCCTAAGGACCAAGGGCATTTACATTTGTGTGCATCTTAATGACAAGTCTTCTCCAAGCCCATTACCAGTTTCCAGAGAGGAACTGCAGAAAAAGGTCCAGTATGGTTTTAGCTGTATCCAGAAATGTGATTTATTTCCAAGTAATGAAGTCCATTATAATGACAAGCACATACATTGTCTTTCTGGGAGACTTACTGAACACAGCCCTGAATGTTATCTCCCCCTCCTCAAAATAATCATCTTACTAGAGCATTGTTTCCTGGGAAAAAAAAATCACAGAAGACTGTTTTCAAAGCAAAGGAGCTCTTCATTTTCTTCGGTTACATGACTTCAGTTATTCTAGTGGTACCTGTGACTTGATTTCATGTGCTAAAAATTTAGTACTATATAGAGAACATGTGGGAGCAGTGTTCACAGCCCCTTGAGAAGGAACCTGGTGGACATCTCAGATCGGAGTGAGTACAGGGGATGGCCTTTCATCTGTGCCTTCAAAGGCAGACCGTAGTTACAGATATATTGGAACCTAGCTGTGAGGATGCAAATCTAAATTCTTAAGCTACAGAATTGTGAGATCTAGAAACAAAGGAAGTAGCATAGCATATTAGTACCAAGCACTTTTTAGCGGTTATAGTGGTAAATGCATTCAAACAGGTTTAGAAACCTGGAGTTTTGCAGCCCCATCAGACAACACCATCATCCGGTGGGGCATAAACAGATGTGGGAGAATACATATGTACCCAATCCTTTAACACATTAGACCATTTTTTGCTTAGGAGGAAGGCAGCCCTGAAGAGCAACGCTAGGAAGCAAATCAGAAACTGTCTATGCAGAAAGGTCTTCACCTACATGTGCAAAAAGTGGTGGACTAATACACACCCTTGCAACAAAAAGTACAAGCAAGAGAAAGGGGCTGGAGGGAGGGGAGGCTACTGCAGCAGTGATCTGTGAGAACATCTGCTGTTATGGTAAGTTTCACTTGAACAGCTGTGCTATGATCAAACACATATCACTGTTGCAGTAGCCTAAGCTAACTTGGATAGATTACCATAGTTTAGGAAAGATAAAGGGAAAGAAAGAGAGGAGACCAGTAAACTAAGACTGCAGGAGCGGCTGGAGTATGGTCTTAGCAAAGCATGGTCTGGACCTAAAAGAGGAATCCAGTTTGTAGTGCTTTGTAAAAGTCTACACAGAAGACCATGTTGCTGCTTCTAGAATGCTTAACAGTCCACCCCTTTCCAGAAAGTCACCAAAGCCCTTGTGGCTAGTGCTGTTGCCCTGTCTGGAAGTAGCTTATGGTGAGTGTAACAAAAGGCAATACCACAAGACAACCACCTGGAAATGGTCATTTTTGAAACTGGTTGTGCTTTCTTTTTACCTTCCTAGGAGGCAAACAGCTGATCAGCTTTACTGAAGGTTATGGTTTTGTCTAGGTCATAGCTGAGCAGCCTGTGGACATGTGCAGTGTGAAAGAATCCTTTCTGCCTTGTTCTTAGGTTCAGGAAAGAAAACTAGGAGATTTTGTTCAGGAAAGAAAACTGTGAGATTAATAGTCTGGTGCAAAGTCAATTCGGAGGCCACTTCAGCCATAAAGGTAGGATTTGTTGGCAAAGAAACTCTGTCCCTAGCAGATGTCAGAGCAATGAATAAAATAGTCACCATGTTAACCTCAATTCAGTTTCATGAGCTGGTTCAAATGGAGATGAAGTAAGCTTCTCAAGCACAAAGTCCAGATCCCAAACAAGAACCGCCTGTTTCCTGGGTAGTAATATATTAAAAAAATGTTTAACATGAACATTATTTGAAAGAGGAGATCCAAGAGCAAACAAGCAGAAATGATAGGTAAATGTACATTAATAGAGGAATACGAAAGGCCGTTGAACAGAAATTCACACAAATCAAGATCCAGATGCAGTCATGCCGGATTGAGTGTCTGAGTTACCAGCTCTTATGGTGGGGTCAACCACATCTCATTTTCTATTATGCACACTGGTGCCTGCTTCCACCCCCTTCTCATTTTCACTTCATTGTATATGTTTTTTTAGTAGTAGTAGTAGTAGGTTTTCTCACCTCCTTTAGTACCCTCTGTACTTTGACAGAAAAAGGGTGCCTAAAACATCAAAATTCTGTCATCCAGGCAATTAGTTGAAGAGTTCCTAGACTAAGGTGTAGGAAATTAGAAAATTTCTTGTCTTTTGAGAGTAAATCAAGTCTGTGGGGAAGCTTGTGGTAATTGCCCATAATCAATTAGAAAATTTGGATGAACCATTGTTAATTTGGTCAAAAGAGAGTCCCCATCGCAGTTTTTGGAGAGTCCTTCTGGATCTTCAGAAGGAAAATGGATATTCCATGGGTAATGACGAACAGTGGTCTTCCAGACCTGTTTGCATTGGGTCCTGGAGCAAAAATTATTCACTTGTCTGTTCGGAAGGGAGGCAAACAGGCAAACTTTCAGGTGTTACTCGCATTTGAATTTGAATCAGTTCTTGGAAAACCCCAGGGTGAAGATTCCCCTTGTGGGAGGCTGATCTGGTCCATCTGAGCTTGTTTGTTGCCAGATGTTTCTCTGACAGAATGTATGAAGCTGAAGAGTCGAATTGAATTGAGTTACTACCTCCCAGGCTAGTGTAGCAAATCTTCAAAGGTGGTAAGGTCTGTTACTCCCTGTTTATGTACTTCCAAAGAATTGATAACTGCCAACATTTCTCTTTGTAAATGCTTCTTGTCTGTGTACAGGATTTTCCAGAGCTTGTAGTTTTGCCCCTTTTATAAAGTCTCCCTATGCTAGGTCTGAAGCATCTGTGGGGACTGACTGGATGAGGGTTGGAAGGGAAAAAGGAAGACCTGGATTGCAAGTTATTCAGTCCACACACCATTCTTTCTCTCAATTTACAAATCCCAGAATCGGGATCTGAAAGGATAAAGGGTGTAGAGTAGATGCTGAATCCAGACTAATCTGAGGGGAAACGAGAATCATTGATGCCATGTACCTCAGAATCCTCAGGAAAGACCATTGCAAATGCATGCTTTTGATTTGAGCAACACAAAAAGAACTGTTGAAACAAGTCTGCTTTGTCTGAAGAAAAAAATGTTCTTCTCAAGGCAGACTCCAGCAAACATCCCAAGAAAATCATTCTTTAGAAGGGATGAGAGAAGACTTCTGAAAGTTTAACTGAAAACACAGTCTGAGTAGTGGTTCTTGAAAGGTTAGTAAAGACTTCTGACAGTTGGAAGAGAGTCTGCAAAGATAAAGATGTAATGAATCAAGCAAAGGAAAATTTGAAAGTGCTACTGGTCAATGCTAGGAGCCTAAACAAGGAGCTTCATTTCAAACACGACCTTCTCACTCTGGAAGACATTGGTGTCTGTGTAGTGACTGTGACATGGTTTAAAATAGTGGAGAGCACTGCAGCTGTGCAGGGCTATAATGCCTTCCACACATTTAGACTAGCCTACTGTGCATGAGAGGAAAAAGGTGGCAGTGTTTTAGTCTACATCCAGAAGAGACTCGCATCTAAGCTGGTAAAGCAGCATGATGCACTAAAGTTCTTTGTATCCAAATAATCTTCAGAAAGGTCATGTACCATATATGAGCTAGTTGTAGAACTCCGTGTAACACAAGAAAGCTACAAGACTTGTCTACAGGAACTAGAATCATTCTGTATTAAACCCATTACCATTTTCCTAGGTGATCTAAACTATCCAGCTGTAAACTGGGAAACCTCCACCACCACTATTGCACAAGAACAGAGATTCCCAGACTTTGTCAATGCAAATGCCCTGGAACAATTAGAGTGCCCACTAGGGTGAATAACATCTTGGATCTTGTTTGTAGAACAGTGTGTGTGTTTTAACTTTAAGAAGCATTTCAGAGTGAGGGCACATGCATATAAATAGAGAGCACATGCAGGCAGCAGTGCCATTTTGAGAGAACAGGTAGAGTGTTAACATGTATGAGTGCAGTAGTCCATTTATAAGTTTATTTAAGTTACTAAGCCTCAGTCCTGATGTTTGTATATAATAAAACTGTTTAAACTGAACCCACAACTGTTCATCTGTTTTATCCTGACTGGAGAAGCGACATGGTGTCATAACCGGGATGGGGAGTGCAACTTTTTCAAGCCATGAGGTGCAGAGTTAACGGTGAAGGTATATTGAGCAGGTTGAGTGATACAGTGCTCAGGCAATTAAAAAAGGCCAGAAACAAACTCCAGGTAGCCAAAACTTGCACAAATTATTCATTTTGTAAAGAAAACAATACAGAGCATTCATAAAGCATAAAACGCATTATTAATCAAACGAGTAGCACAAAACACATTATTAATCAAATGAAAGGCACAAAACACATTGATTAAATGAAATATTCGAAACTATAATGTTTGATAAAATTATCAGAAACACTTGTACTTCAGAGGTACTTCCGATTTGCATAACGAACAGATTTAAAGTAAAATGAGCACAAGAAAAGTATAAAGAGCATGATAAGAGGTCATATGGGAGTAACAAATACAGTGAAAGGGCAAAATAAGCATAAAAAAGCAAGGCGACTGAATGTTTTTAGTAAACAACCATATTTTGACATGAGCTACTATTTCGTATTGACCAAATTTATTCAAAGCATAACTAGCTTTCAAAGTATTTCAGTGTGTGCAAAGTGTTTGCATTGTGTGCTTTTTTACAGTACAGTTATTTCAGAGAGTTTACTTTGTGCAAAGTACAGTTATTATAGAAAGTGCAGTCAAAATAGTTATTTCAAAAATTTTCTTGTGCTGTGTGCATTTTATTCACAGAGTGCAGTAATTTCAAAGTGTTTTGAACACTATACAGAGGTATTTTGCAAAATACAGCCATTTTGAGATTTCTTGTGCTGTGTACAGTTCATTCGCAAAGTGCAGTCATTTCGAAGTGCTACTTACATTGATGAGTGGTTTCGCGAAGTATATTGATTTCAAAGTGTTCTTGTGCTACGGAGACTTATTTTTACAAAGTGCAGTTATTTTGAAGAATCTGGTGTGCTATTGGGCATAATTACAAGTTCTGGCATAAATTTCTGATATATGTTTGTGTATGTTCGTACATAATTCCGTGGGTCTTTGTGTTGATATGGCAGGGGCATTTCACAGAACCAGTCCACTTGTGTTTGATCATAATATTGCAGAGAATTGGAGTATTTGAGCAGGAATATGATATTTTCATACAAGCAGCTTTTAATGATAAAGATGCATGTACGAGGTCATTTATTTTGCTTAACTTAGCGTGGTCAGTAGCCATTGAAAGAGAGCATTCATTTGTGTATGCATCAGCAGTATATGCAGGAAAAGGGATGAAGTGCCATGTTGTTGTACAGGCTGAATCGAGGGAGGACCCTGAGTGCTTTAAATGTAAATTTAGAAAAATTAATCCCCAGACAGATGTTACATTGGAGAGGTACCTATTTTATACAAGGGACCAAAAGCCAGGAGAAACATTTGCAACTTATATTACTGATTGAGAAACAAGGCTAAAATGTGCAGATTTGGCGATTGGAAAGACAAGTTTGCTGACCAAATGCTAAGCACTTCTCTCTTTTAGACTCATGATTGGCCCCACATTTACGATTCTTAACAATAAGACAACTTTGGTTTTGCTGACATACCCTTGTACCACACTGAGCATGTCCGTTTTACAGGCTTGTATGTGGTGTTAATGCTGCAGTGAGAAAGATTCTGCTTTGTGACAGTGATTTAATGTTAAGCAAAGCTGTAGATATATGTAAATCAGTGAGCTTACAGAAAGGCACACAAATATACTTGCAAGTGGTAAAAGCATGGTTTCAGCAACCTCTAGAGCAAACGTAAACAGCGTGCAGCACGTAGCTAGCAGAAACGGGTTTAAGCACATGGCAGCTGCAACCTCTATGGGTTTTCCAGGGAGAACCTGTAACTTTCCAGCAAATTCCAAGACTAGCTCAGTAAAACAGGCATGCTCAGTGTGGTACAAGGGTATGTCAGCAAAACCCAAGTCAAGTCTTATTGTTAACCATCGTAATTGTGGTGCCAATCATGAGTCTAAAATAGAGAAGTGCTTCGCATTTGGTCAGCAATGTCACAAGTGTAAGAAATGGAACCGCTTTCAAAAGTTTTGTAAATCAGGCAAGCCACATTTATTTTTTAAGGAAATGTCCCTCAAAAAAGCAAGTTGATCATGTGAAAAGCTGCAACTCATCTTTCTATGTAGATGGTGTATCAGTGGTCGGTGAGAAGGTTAATGCAGTAGATTTGATAGCAAAGAGCAAAGTGTTTTGTCCTGTCCTGATCAATGGTAAATCTACGGAGCTCAAATAAGTCACTGGTTAAAAGTGCAGTGTTATGTCAGCAGAAATGTTTGCTAGAGTAAGAGCTGAATAACTTAATTTGTCCAATTGTGCGAAACTTGCTGCTTATGGAGGTGAAGCGATTCAAACCAAAGGCTCATTAGTGCTTTCATGCTATTCAGCTGTGAACAGTTTTATAGCTTGCAATTTTATGTAGTCAGAAGACCTGTGCAGTCATTATTAGGTCTCGGAGACAGTTTAGGAATGAAACTGCTGTCTTTTAACAAAGTCGTCCATCATGTAAGCACATGTCCTAGTTCCAGTTTCACCGATGCTATTTTCTCAGGGTATGCTGATATTTTTGAAGACAAGCTAGGCAATCTTCCAGTTGTGTACTCCATGAAGTTGGACCCAGAGGTCAGGTCAAGCTCCAGTTAGATAAAATGGTGCAACAGGATGTGATTTGTCCAGTCACTGAACCAAATGAATGAGTATCTTCCATGGTAGTTGCTCATAAGAAAAGGTCAGATGAAAACAGAATATGTATTCACCCAAGAGACTGAACCAAAGCATTTAAGAGGCCTCATCATCCTATGGGTACAGTCAAAGAGGTCAATACCCTCATGCCAAATGCCACTGTTTTTTTTTCTGTCTTGGATGCAAAGAGTTAATTTTGGCAAGTAATGCTTGATCACAAATCTTCACTACTGACTGCATTTAGTACCCCATTTGGTAGGTACAGATTTCTCAGAATGCCTTTTGGAATACATTCTGCCAGTGAAGTCTTTCAGCATGCAGTGGAGCAAATTTTTAGGTTGTCTGTGTGCTGTAATAGTATATGATTTAGTAGTTGGAGGTAATGGTGAAGCAGAGCATGACAGAAACCTCCGGAAAGATCTGGACAGAGCATGTGAAGTGAATTTAAAGCTCAATCCCCTGAAATGTAAATTCAGGCTGCCAGAAGCTAGTTATGTAGGTCATTTAGTTTACCAGTACAGGCTTACGACCAGACACATCCAAACAAACAGCCATTCTTGAGATGCCTGTGCCAGACAATGTCCAAGCCTTACAAAGTTTCCTTTGTATGGTTAACTGTTTGGGCAAGTTTATACCAGACTTCAATGAGTTATCAGCACCTTTAAGAGAACTGACATGCAAAAATGTTGCCTGGACTTAGTTGGAACAACACCAGGGAGCATTTGATGACCTCAAACAGAAAATTGCCATTCCACTTCTGTTAAGAGACTATGATGTCCACAAACCAGTAATTCTTTCCTGTGATGCTTCAAAATTTGGTCTTGGTGCAGTTATTTTTCAAGAGGGCAGACCAGTAGCTTATGCGTCTAGAACTCTTACCCAAACTGAGATGCCGTATTCTCAAATTGAGGAAGAACTTTTGGCAATTGTGTTTGCATGTTTGAAGTTCCATGATTATATTTTTGGCCAAGCGATTCAGATCAAGACTTATCATCAGCCTCTAGTCACTATTTTAAAGAAGCCTATGCATATAGCTCCAGCACGATTACAAAGAATGATGTTCTGGTTATAAAAGTACAAGTTCAAAACGGTCGACACGAAAGGCAAACTTCTTTATCTGGCTGATAGCTTATTCAGATTACCCAGAAATACCACAGAAAAGCTTGAGGCAGAGAATTTTGACGTCTGTGTCATGGAAGTGCATAATTTTTCTACCACAAGACTTGAGATAAGAGATCATACAAAGACTGATCCAGTTTTGCAAAAGCTCAACCACTACATCAGTGTTGGATGGCCGTGAAAGCAATCTTGTGCACCAACAGATGTTCAACCATATTTTCCTTACAGAGATTAGATGTTGATGGAAGATGGCATAAAAGGTCCTAAAGTTATTGTTCCTACTTCTTACAACATGAGTACATTCATATTTTGCATCGTGGCCACCCAGGTTCCGAAGCTACCAAAAGGGCGAGAGGACTAGTATTTTGGTCTTCTCTGTTGAAAGACATTGGTAAAGTACATTCATCTTGTTCAGTATGCAATAGTACTAAACCGCATTTGCAAAAAGAGCTGCTTCAGCTAAGCCAGATTCCTGAACTGTCTTGGTCAACAGTAGCCACTGACACATTTGAGTGGAACAGTCAGAATTACTTGATGTTGGTAAACTCTCATTCGAACTGGTTTGAGATCAATCTGCTACCTAATGTCCATAATATTATTACCAAGTTGAAACATCATTTCTCAGTCTATGGTAGTCTGCACAAAGTTATTTCTGACAACGGTACCCAGTTTACCAGTCAGTTATTTCAGAAATTTGCAAAAGAGTGGGACTTCATCCATATTACTAGCGGTCAAGAATATCCACAGTCGAATGGCCAGGCTGAGCATGCAGTACATAGTGCAAAGCAATTAATAGAAAGGTCAAAGCGTGACAATTCCGATATCTTCTTGAATTTGCTTAATCTCAGAAATATACCCCGTGACAACTTACTTGGCTTGCTTGCTCAGAGTCTTCTATCTAGGCAAACCAGAACAACCTTGCCCATCAGTTCCAGTTTGTAAAAATCACCAGAGCAATCAAAGCCCAAATATTTAAAAAGGGTTTCTTTCAGAAGTCCAGCTGCAATAAAAAAAAGATTTCTTCATCCATTGAAAGGAGAGATGGTGAGGATGCAAACAGAGAGGTTTTGATCGAATTGGTCAAGTGAGAGGTATATGTGCTGAGCCGAGATCCTACTTAGTGGAATCTGCAGGTGTAGAATACAGGAGAAATCGCAGGCTTCTTCTGGTGTCTAAATTAATGTAGCAGCATCGTACCTGTGATAGAGGCTCTAGATCTCGGAGCAACCCAGACAATGTTCTTGTTGAAGAACATCTCAGTACCTATTCCCATTCCTTATGATGTCCCAGATCTCCCTGAAGTTGAACATTCATTAAAGACCGTCCTTGTTGCTAGACCCAGTTCAAATTTTTGTGTCACACGATCAGGTCATATTTTTAGACGACGTGCAAACTACACCGCAACCTGCACGATTGTTTTATTTGTGTTTAGTTCTGTATAATTGCATGTCAATGAATGTTGTCATTTTCAGTGTATGACCTATTTCTCAAAGAGGGAGAATGCAGAACAGAGCTTGTGTTGTAACTTTAAGCATTTCATAGTGAGGGCATGTTCATATAAATAGAGAGCACATGCAGGCAGCAGTGCCATTTTGAGAGAGCAGCCCGAGTGTTAACATGTATGAGTGCAGTGGTCAGTCTGTGTATACTTTTATTTAAGTTAATAAGCCTCAGTCCTGATGTGTTTGTATATAATAAAATTGTTTGAACTGAACCCACAACTGCTTATCTGTTTTATCCTGATCAGATGAGCGACATTGTTCTTGTTAATATGGGAGCATCTTGCATGGTCCCTACTTATCTTCATCACCTTTTAGGTCTAACCATAAAGCAGTCTTCTTTGAAATAAAACTGAAATCAGAGATCCCTTCCACCCAGTGTACCTTTAGTAATTTCTATAAGACAAGCTACCTATTGGCAAGCTTTAAATCCCCACCAAACCTATTTAACTCAACTGAATATGCAGAAGTGTACACCGCCAGCATGTAAGCAGCTGTACCCCCATAGGAGCAAGTGCGGGGCATACTCCAGAAACAATCCCATATGGTGGAACTACATTATCACTAAGCTTTAAAATCAAAGGAAAAGAATTTTGACTAAAAGTAAAAAGAGTAATTCACAGAATGTTGGAACTCTTGTCACTTAGTAAACAACTCAAGAAGTTCAGTAATATCCAGTAAAGCCAAGCTGGGGGCTAAAATACCTACCAAAAGACGATCACAAGGCATTTTTTAGTTGTTTGTAATCTCAAAATCAGAATGCAGCAGTGTGCTGAGCTGATTGTGAACTAATGTTCATCGTGTTTCACTTTTGCAGTTATTACATTTGGGTTATCCTGCTGGCAGGCTACCCGCAGTTGGCCCGAGTTCCAAAGTCTAGGTCCGGCGTCGGTTGCTATCGCCTCCTCACTGACGTCAGTGTGCCAGGGGTATAAAAGATGCAGCCGACACCATTTTCTTAAGTCTTTCTTGCCGCGCAGTGCCCGAAGCAAAAGCAGTTCGCAAGTGCCTGTTGGCCGACTCCTGAGATTTTCAAATTCGAATTTCAGATCCGAAGTCTTCATTAAAGCGAAGTACCCCGTTGGGGAAACTTTTTTCTTGCTCCAGACCGATGTCAGAAAAAGTTAATTGTATTTCATGTGGGAAGCAAATACCTCATAAGGATTTTCATTCTTTCTGTATTCCTTGCTTAGGCCCTGACCACGATGTTGCTAGTTGTTGGTTTTGTGCTAGATTTAACCAAAGCACTATTAAGCATCGGTATGATTTTGCATTTCATTACTTTGGTAGAAGATTCAATTATATAATGCCGTCGGAATAGCCGACAACCGGAGTTTATAAAAAGCACAAAGAAAACGAAAAGCATCTGAGGTCCAAAACCAACGATGAGGCTTCTGTTAGGCCTGCCACCGGTTCACCGGTTCTCAGTGAGGTGCTTTCGCAGCCCCTGACACCCGCTACCTCAGAGCCACAGGCCACTTCCGACTCCCACTTGGAGCTGACTAGGCCGCTGGAAACTCAAGGTATTGGACACTCGGAAACTATTCCCTCAGATGGGTCCGGAGCCGCTGAGCAGGCATCGGCTTCTGAGGGTGTTTTCATGCCTACACAGTTGTATGTAAAACCATCTTCAGCTTCAAAGGCAAAGACTAAAGCAGTTCTAAAGACAAAGAAACAAGTACAGCATTCTCCTAGACAGGCCTCCATGCCTAAAAAACAGATGCTTAAGGGTTTCCATCCCCCTCCTGATAAGAGGCCTAGGCATGAGATGGAAACCTGATCTGAAGATTCATATTCTATTTCCTCTGATTCTTCTTCTGAACAGGAATATTCCCTTTCTCCCTATGAGGATTCTGATGCTGAAGAATCTATCCCTTCAGCCTCTCCTCCTGAGGATTATTCTTTTGGGGAGACCCTGCATACTATGAGGGAGCATTTCCACTGGGAGAGCCAAGATTACTCTGAATCCAAGAAAAGACTCAGACTTCCTTTTATTACCTCAGCACAGACCCCTTGCTATTCCTCCTGTTTTAGACATTGTAGATGATGTATTAGTCCGGTCTGTCTCCTGACTTTTTACCACCAGCTGCTGTTAAGCCAGACAGATACTACAGGGTTCCTGATTTACATAAATTTCTTTACAGAAACCCTGCTGTTGACCCAGAAACTATTTCTCAGGGTCCCAAGGGGGTCAAGGCTTCAACTGCAAAAAACCCTATCCCCTCTGATAGGGATTCAAGGGCCCTGGACAGATGGGGGAAAAAGATTTATACTTCTGCTACCTTGGCTGTAAGAGCTTTAAGTTTCAGTTTCATATGCTTAAATATCAGCAGTATCTAATGTCACAGCTTAAACAGAAAATGTTGACAAATTCAGAAGGTGCAGAAAACAAAGAAATGCAGGATTTATTGCATGCAGCTGAACAAGTGGGAAATCTTACTTTGCAATGTGGTTTTGATTCTCTAGAGGCCTCCTGCAGGGCCGCAGTTACAGGTTCTGTCATTAGGAGGCATGCTTGGTTAAAAGAACAGAATCTGCCTGATCATGTTAAAGCAAAACTCTTAGATGCTCCATTACAACATGATACCTTGTTTGGTGTTAAAGCAGAAGAAGTGTTGAAGAAAATGGAGGACAAAGCTAAATCTATGCAAACAGTGAAGGATTTTTTACAGGGTCTCAAGGGTACAGGTTCCAATTTCACACCCTGCCAAGGCCAAACGGTATGCCAGACCTGCCACGCAATCAATGGACAGAGGCACAAAAACAAGTTTCATCCCTCATGGACATGAGAGCCATTCAGCAAGTGCCACAGCAAGAGCAAGGACAAGGATTTTACTCAAGGCTATTCTTGGTACCCGGAAAGGACAAAGCCTGGAGACCAATACTAGACCTGTTTATTCTAAACACATTCCTGGATATTCCAAAATTCAGAATGTTAACTCTGCAGCAGCTTCTGCCCATGCTGGGCAAGAAGGCTTGGCTTGTGACTTTAGACCTAAAAGAGGTATACCTGCATGTCCCAATCAGGCAGTCACGCAGAAGATACCTCAGATTTATAGCTGGCTCAATGCACTACCAATTCTCTGCACTGCACTTTGGCTTATCTACTGCACCCAGGGTCTTCACAAAATGCCTGGCACCAGTAATTGCATTTTGCAGACAAAGAGGAATACAAATAATATCCTTACTTGGACGACTGCCTTATTCAAACAGAGAACAAGGACATTCTACTACAGCATCTGGTGTTTGTAAAAGGATTACTAACCGGTCTAGGGTACACAGTAAATGAAAAGAAATCAAAACTCGTACCCTCTCAAGAGATAATATTCCTGGGTGCAAGCTTAAATACAACTGCCCAGATGGCTTATCTGACGCCAGACAAACACAGACAACTGACTAATTTCAGAATGATGGCAACAAAGACACAGTTATCTGCAAGAAAAATTCTGCAGGCTTTGAGCTTCATGGCATCCTGCATACTGCTAATTCCATATGCAAGACTGCATATGAGGAAACTTTAATGGTATCTAAAAAGTGTTTGGATTCAACATTGCCACAGCCTGGAAACAATAATCACCCTCATTCCCTGCCTGCAACAGGAGTTTCGATGGTGGGTAAAAGCCTGTCACCTCAACATGGGACAGCCATTCACCTTACCCACAGCCAGGCAGACATTGACAACAGATGCATCAGATTATGCCTGGGGGGCCCATATGGCAGTAAGATGTATTCAGGGTACATGGTCCGCAAGTCAAATGCATCTACATATCAATCAAAAAGAGATGCTAGCTGTTCAGAATGCCCTGACAACCTTCAAGGATCTACTTCATCCAGAACAACTTCTGATAAAGACTGACAATGCTACAGTCATGTGGTACATAAACAAGCAGGGGGGCATGCATTCCTACCCCCTCTGCAGACTAGCCATGAACTTGTGGGACACAGCACTGACTTACCAAGTACATCTGCATGCACAATTCCTGCCAGGAAGGATAAATATTCTGGCAGATGAACTAAGCAGAAACCTAATGGATCCCCACGAGTGGAAATTGGATCCACAAGTCTTCAGTATGATAACAAGGATCTGGGGATGCCCGGACATAGACCTATTTGCCTCTCCTCACAACTGCCAACTACAGAGATTCTGCACAAGGACTTATCACAAGCAAGCATGGAAAGTGGATGCTCTATCTTTCAGCTGGAAAAACCTAACAGTATATGCCTTTCCGCCTGTCCTCCCCAAGGTACTCCTCAAGGTCAGACAAGAAAAGCCAAAAATTATACTGATTGCCCCAGACTGGCCCCCCCAGCACTGGTACCCAGTCCTAAAGAGCTTGTCTCAATGCCCAGCTTGGACATTACCTCAAATTCCTCACTTACTGACCCAACAAGACAGTCAGATCCTGCACAGCCAACTCAGGACCTTAAACTGGCAGCATGGCGGATAATGTAGCCATTCAAGACACACCTCTCTCTAAAGCAGTGATGGATGTTATTTTGGAGGCCAGGAGGCCTAGCACTAGAAAATCTTATACAGAAAAATGGAAAAGATTCTGTGCTTGGAACCAGGCACAAGGTATTGACAAGACTGTTCAAAATATTCCTCAGATTTTGCAATACTTAACTGAGATGCTGGATAAAAGCCTTTCCTTTTCATCAATTAAAATTCATGCCTCTGCCATTTCAGCTCATTACAATACAGAACCACCTATTTTTTCTCATCCATTACTAAGGCAGTACCTCAGAGGGGCCAAAAACTTAAGACCTCCAAGAAGAGCACCAGTACTTGCATGGGACCTCAACTATGTCTTGGAAAAACTCACACTGCCTCCGTTTGAGCCAGCCTCTGCAGCTG
This sequence comes from Protopterus annectens, assembly GCF_019279795.1. NCBI lineage: Eukaryota > Metazoa > Chordata > Ceratodontiformes > Protopteridae > Protopterus > Protopterus annectens. The sequence continues at coordinate 518,130,432 of NC_056750.1, forward strand.
ATATAAAATTCTTATCCTGGAAAACAGCTCTGCTGCTAGCAATAACCTCCGCTGGACGAGTCGCAGAGTTAGACACTCATGGCTGTGGAACCTTTTTTCATTTTCCATCCTGACAGGGTCTCTCTAAGGACAAACCCAACATTTATGCCTAAGATAGTGTCCAGTGTGGCCCTTAACCAAACAATTCATTTGCCTACCTTTTTCCCAAACCCATAGAATAAGGGTGAGAGACTCCTGCATTCTTTGGACATTCATAGGCAGCTATGCTTCTACATGGACAGAACCAAAGCTTTCAGAAAGACTGAACAACTTCTAGTGGCATATGCTGCAGGATCACAAGGAAAGCCCATCTCCAAACAGACTCTTTCAAAGTGGATAGGCCACTGCATTTGTTTCTGCTATTCACAGCATGGCAAACCAGTGCCTAAGGGCATTAGGCCGCATTCAACCAGAACAGCAGCCACTTCAGCAGCCTTCTACAGAGGAGTACCAACCAAAGACATCTTAGAGGCTGCAACTTGGAGTTCAGTGCATACTTTTACAAAGCACTGTCACTTATCTCTCTACTCTAAATCCAGGGCAGACATTACCACTGCAGTTCTGCAGGGCCTGATAGCCTCTCCTAATCCTATTTAGCTCCAGCCTCCCAACCTTAGCTTTGGGATTCAACCCAATTGTAATGACTGCAACAGTGAAACACGATGAACATAGTACAGTTGTGTACCTGCCATAAATGTAGATGTTAGAGTGTATTCACTGTTGCATTCCAGTTTACCCTCCCACCATCCCCCTTTTCCTTGCTGGGACTTATCTGTACTTCTCTGATGTTCATCGTGTTTCACTGTTGCAGTCATAACTGTAGGGTGCTCCTGCTGGCAGACAGCCCGAGGTCGGCCAGAATCCCAAAGTCTGGGTCCGGCGTCGGCTGTACAAGCTAGTACCCTGACGTCAGTACGCTCTGGTACATAGCCCTCAGCCGACGCCATCTTCTCCAGTCTTTCTTGCCGTGCGGTGGAAAGCAGCTCGCAAGTCGTTGGTTGGCGATTTTCGAACAGCGTATTTGGTTGTTGTCGGTCCAAAGTTCGTTCTTCTCTTCTCAAAGCTAAGTACCCCGTTGGGGAATCTTTTTTTCTTGTTCCTCCGATGTCAGAAAAAGTTAATAATTGTATTACGTATGGAAAGCAAATACCTCATAAAGATTTCCACTCTTACTGTCTACCTTGCATAGGCCCTGACCACGACGTTTCTTGTTGTTGGTTCTGTGCCAGGTTCAACTCTCGTACTATCAAGCGCAGGTACGACTGGGCTCTAAATTACTTTGGCAGACGCTTCAATTATAGAATGTCGTCGGACACTACCGGAATTCAAAAGAAGCGCAAAGACAAGGACAGGCCTCCGAGGTCCAAGCAGGACTCGTTGCAGCTAGAGCCAGCGTCCGGTTCGGCTGTCGTCAGTGAGGCGCTTTTGCAGCCCCTGTCGTCCGCCACTTCTGAACCGATGGCCGATATGGACTCCCATGAGGAGCCATCAAGGCCTTCTATTTTATCTGCTGCAGGACCTTCGGACGTCGCTCCCTCAGATGGGTCCAGAACCGCTGTGCAGGTACCGGCTTCTGAGGGGGTATTCAGGCCTACTCACATCACTATTTCAAAGGCAAAGACAAAGACTCCTGTTAAGTCTAAAGCTCCTGCTCAAGCTACTTCTGAATCTACTCCCAGGACACAGAAGCAATTGTTAAGGATGGCTGAAGATTTGCTTACAATGATTAGGGGTTCTCACCCCCCCTCTGAGAAAAGGCCTCGACAGGATGTTCCTATGGATTCCTCTGACCAGGCTTCTATGTTTTCTGTCTCTTCCTCTGATCAGGAATATTCTTTTCCTCCTTATGAGGATTCGGATGCTGAGGACTCTTTGCCCTCGGCCTCTCCGCCTGAAGATTTTTCTATTGGGGAAACCTTACATGAGATGGGGGAACATTTTCATTGGGAAGGTCAGGATTATTCTGCTTCCAAGAAGAGGCTTAGAGAATTTCTTCTTCTTCCTCAACATAGGCCTTTGGCTATCCCTCCTGTTCTTGACATTGTGGATGATGCTTTTTCTGAGGCTAATTTGAATCCTGATTCCATGCCTCCTGCTCCTTCTAAGCCTGATAGATTTTATAGGGTTCCTGAGTCTCATTTGTTCTTATTTAAGAACCCTTCTGCGGATCCTGAAACTATTTCTCAGGGTTCTAAGGCTGCTAAAGTTGCTTCTTCTAAGAATCCTATTCCCTCTGAGAAGGATTCTCGTGCCTTAGACAGGTGGGGTAAAACTGCTACCCTTTCTGTTAGGGCTTTAAATTGCCAGTTTCATATGTTTAAGTATCAGCAATTCCTTTTGTCTGTTTTAAAGCAAAAGCTTGCTTCCCTTCCTGCATGTGCAGAAGATAAGGAACTACAGGATGTATTGCATGCATCTGAACAATTGAATAAACATAGTTTGCATTGTGGTTTTGATGCTTTGGATGCTTCTTGCAGGGCCGCAGCCTCTGGTACTGTTATCAGGAGACATGCTTGGCTTCGTGAACAAAGTTTACCTGAACAGGTTAAGGCTAAATTATTAGATGCCCCTGTTCAGCATGATGTTCTTTTTGGATCTAAGGCTGAGGAGGTTATTAAAAAGATGGAAGAAAAGGCAAAATCTATGCAAACTGTGAAAGACTTCTTGCAAGTTCAGCCTCCTAGATTTTCCAGGAATTGGCCCTCCCCCACGTCTGACAGGCCTCAAAGGGGAAGATATAGACGCTCCAGAGGTCGTGGCCAAGCTCAGGCCTCCTACAGATCGAGACACTGGACTGCTTCTTCACCTAGAAGGGGAGAAGACGGATCCCAATCTCAAAGAAAGCAAACTCAATGACTCTCTCGGTTGGGCTACAGGACCTCTTTACCTGGATGCCCCTCTCAGAGGAAAACTTTCTCTTTTCTACAGAAATTGGACTCGTATTACCCAGGACAAATGGGTATTGGACGTGATTTTAAAAGGCTACAAATTCCACTTTCATACCCTGCCAAGGGCTTTCGGTTGGCCAGATCTGCCAAAACATCAATGGTCAGAGGCCTTAAATCAAGTGGATGCTCTTCTGGCCATGAGAGCCATAGAGCCTGTTCCACTCTCAGAGATGGGAAAAGGTTTTTATTCAAGACTGTTTCTGGTTCCAAGAAAACAAAGAGACCTATTCTGGACCTTTCTGTGTTAAACACCTTTTTGGAAATTCCAAAATTCACGATGCTTACTCTGCAGCAGCTGATTCCAATGCTCTCTCAGGACGCCTGGATGGTGACATTGGACCTAAAGGAAGCTTATTTACACATTCCCATCAGGCAGGAACGCAGGAAATTCCTCAGATTCAAGGCAGGTTCGAGACACTTTAAATTCTCTGTACTGCCCTTTGGTTTGTCTACTGCGCCCAGAGTCTTTACCAAGTGCCTGGCACCAGTAGTGGCTTATTGCAGACTTCAGGGGATTCAGATTTACCCCTATTTGGACGACTGCCTTATTCAGGCAGACAGCAAGGATCTTTTACTTCAACATCTGGGTTTTGTTCAACGTCTTCTCCTCCTACTGGGATTCTCAGTGAACACAAAAAAGTCACATTTGATCCCTTCTCAACAAATGGTATTTCTGGGAGCCCTCTTAAATACAACCTTACAAAGGGCCTTCCTCACTCCAGAAAAACAAATACAGCTGGCTTCAATTTTCAAGACTTTGGCAACTCTAACTCAGCTCACTGCAAGGAAATTCCTGCAGGCACTGGGCTACATGGCTTCCTGCATTCTGTTGATTCCAAATGCAAGGCTTCATATGAGAAAGCTTCAATGGTATCTGAAAAGTGTAGGGTCACAGCATTTCCACGATCTGGACACTCTTGATTCCTCTGATCCCCTGCTTCCAGAAGGAGTTCCTTTGGTGGTCCAGGGTGTGTGCTTTAAACGAAGGAAAGCCTTTCCGTCTTCCTCAACCTTCTCAAATCATAACCACGGACGCCTCGGATTATGCTTGGGGAGCACATTTTCTAGGCAATTGCCAGCAGGGAACCTGGACAAAGGACCATCTTCACTGGCACATCAATCTGAAGGAAATGTTGGCAGTTCAAAATGCTCTTCTAGCCTTCAAGAACCTTTTGCATCCAGGGCCTCTTCTGATTCACACAGACAACACCACAGTCATGTGGTACATAAACAAGCAGGGGGGTTCTCATTCGTACCCCCTTTGCAGACTAGCTATGGCTTTATGGGACACAGCTCTAAATCTGAATCTACATCTCCAGGCTCAATTCATCCCAGGAGAACAAAATCTCTTAGCAGACGGTCTGAGCAGGAACATTTTAGATCCTCACGAATGGATGCTAGACACCAACTTATTCAGCAGGATTACTGCAGTTTGGAGATGTCCCCAGATAGATCTGTTTGCATCCCATCTCAATCATCAGCTGCCTCGCTTTTGCACCAGGTCCTTCCTCAAAACAGCTTGGAAAGTGGATGCCCTGTCCTTCAGCTGGAGAAACCTTTCGGGATATGCCTTCCCTCCTCTTCCTCTACTTCCTCGGGTATTACTGAAGATAACACAGGACAAGCCCAAGTTCCTCATCTTGATTGCTCCAAATTGGCCTCGACAGTTTTGGTATCCAACTTTAAAGCACCTGTTCTTGGAGCCTCCTTGGATTCTCCCTCTGAACCTTTCTCTTCTGTCCCAGCATCAGGGTCAGTTGCTACATTCCAATCTCAAGACCCTTTGCCTGGCAGCTTGGCTCATCAAAGGAATTTGATTTCTTCTAGTCTTCCCAAACAAGTTTTGGATGTTCTTTTGGAAGCTAGACGGCCTAGTACTAGGAAATCTTATGACTCTAAATGGAAGAGATTTTGTATTTGGATGCAGGACCGAGGCTTGGACCCACTGGTGCCTGATCTCTCTTCTGTTTTGCTTTACCTTTCGGAGCTTTTGTCTCATGGACTTTCCTTTTCTTCCATTAAGATTCATGCTTCTGCTATTTCTGCTCATTTCAATACTGATCCTCCTGTTTTTTCTCATCCTTTGGTGAGACAATTCTTGAGAGGGGCTAAGAATTTAAGGCCTCCCAGGACCCCTCCTGTTCCTGCTTGGGATCTTAATTATGTTTTAGAAAAACTTACTTTGCCTCCTTTTGCGCCTGCTGCATCTTCAGATATTAAGTTTTTATCTTGGAAGACAGTTCTTTTGTTGGCTTTGACTTCTGCCAGAAGGGTCTCAGAGTTGCAAGCTCTCATGGCTGTGGAACCATACCTTATTTTCCACCAGGACAGAGTATCCTTGAGGACCAATCCTACTTTCATGCCCAAGGTGATTTCAAAAGTGGCTTTAAATCAATCAATTCACCTTCCTACCTTCTTTCCTAATCCTCAAAGTAAAGGGGAAAGGATTTTGCATTCCTTGGACGTGCACAGACAGTTACGATTTTACTTGGACAAGACTAAAGAGTTCAGAAAATCTAACCAATTGTTTGTTTCTTTTGCCTCCAGTTCTCTTGGAAAGGCTATTTCCAAACAAACTGTTTCCAAATGGATTTCTTATGGAATAAGATTTTGTTACACTCATCATGGGAAACAAGTTTCCAGGTACTGTGAGAAGTCATTCAACTAGAGCAGCTGCTACTTCTACAGCTTTTCTCAGAGGAGTTCCTACCAAGGATATCTTGGAAGCTGCCACTTGGAGTTCTGTGCATACTTTTTCCAAGCACTACAATCTCCCTTTGTATTCTAAGACCAGGGCAGGCTTTGCCTCTGCTGTTTTGCAGGGTCTTCTTGCTGCCCCTTCTGTCTAAACCTCCTCCCTTTTTTCACTGCTTTGGGATTCCACCCTACAGTTATGACTGCAACAGTGAAACACGATGAACATAGTACAGTTGTGTACACCTACCATAAATGTAGATGTTCGAGTGCCTTCATTGTTGCAGTCGGTGTTTCCCTCCCTCCTATCCCCTCTTTTTCTCTTTTGTGGTGTATTTGTGTTTCCTTGTTGGATTCATTTTTGATTTATTGGGGACTTCTGACATCTAGGGCAAGAAAGGCTGGAGAAGATGGCGTCAGCTGAGGGCTGTGTACCAGAGCGTACTGACGTCAGGGTGCTAGCTTGTACAGCCGACGCCGGACCCAGACTTTGGGATTCTGGCCGACCTCGGGCTGCCTGCCGGCAGGAGCACCCTACAGTTATGACTGCAACAGTGAAGACACTCGAACATCTACATTTATGGTAGGTGTACACAACTGTACTTTCTATACAACCTATTTGGTGTATTTGCTTGTAGATGAAGGAAAAGTTGTTTTTTGTGTATGCATGCTTATTGGCATAATTTAGCCTACCATTTTCGGGGCACCTGATATCTGGGGCAAGAAAAACTGAAGAAAATGGTGTCGGCTGCATCTTTTATACCCCTGCCGCACTGATGTCAAGGAGGAGGTGACAGCAACCGATGCCGGACCTAGACTTTGGAACTCGGGCCGACTGCGGGTAGCCTGCCAGCAGGATAACCCAAATGTAATGACTGCAACAGTGAATACACTCAAACATCTACATAAATGGTAGGTACACAACTGTACTTTACTTATACTGAGGCTGAAGATGTAATGAATCTACTGACCATTAAATTTAGCTCTGACTTTACCCCTCTCTTCCATCTGCCCCTCAAGATGTACCTGAAACTGGCTCACCTCCCAACTATCACCCAAGACCAAGTCCTAAAAGTGCTATCAAAACCTAAAAATACAGCATCAGTGGGTCCTGACAATATCCCTGGATACATCTTAAGTAACATGAAGCATGATGTAGCCATACCCCTAACACTCTTCAGTTTCTGCTTCCTTATAGGTTTTGTACCAAGCGAATGGAGAACAGCTACAGTTTTTCCTCTGCATAAGGGAGGACCTTCATCAAACTCAGGCAATTACAGACTCGTAAGTCTTACCAGCCTCTTATGCAAAACTGTGATTATATTTATCATGGAACTAATCAATCAGGACACAAGGAACCTCCAAACACTGGTCCACTTATTGTCTGTTTAAATTCGTGAAAGGCAGATCATGCTTAATCAAAGTGATGGGTTTTTTTTGAAGACACTAAAGCAATGAATAAAAGCAAAACGGTAAACACCACATACCTAGACCTAGCCAAAGCTTTTTCACACAGTTCCCCATTCAGGCATAATAGAAAAGCTAAATAAACTGGGAGTAAACCCTTACATCCACCACTGGATTGCCAGCTGGCTTACAAATAGGACGAAGAAAATCAAAATAGAAGTTACTTCCACAAAGAGACCAGTCACCAGTGGAGTCCCCCAGGGTTTTGTGCTGGGACCGCTCCTGTTTGGCATCTGTTTTTTTTTTTTTTTTTTTTTTTTTGTAAATAAAAGCCAATACTAAGGGGTTTTGGTTGATTACTCCTAGACTGAAGTAATCTGCAAACTTAGTCATTGAATCCCTAAGTGACTTGGCCTTCTTTAGAAATGTTTGTCCCAAATAACTGGTGCCAAAAATCATGGACTGAAGCTAAATGACAAAAAAAAAAGTGTTATGTTTCCTTTGGATAGTCATTTACTCCAGGGAACTGTCACATTGACAGTACGCCACTAACAGTTGACCCAGTTCAGGATTTCAGAATTTATGTGGACAGTGACCTAAACTTAGACCAGCATGTGTCCATTGTTGTACGAAAATCCTTCTATATTGCACAGCTTATAAACAAATGGATTTTATCTAGATCTTAAGATGTCATTGTCTCCCTTTAGTTAGCCTTCATTAGGTCAGTTGTTGAATTATAATGACCCTTTGGCATGTATCTGTTCAGACACATGCATGAGCTGGAATGCCCATGGAGATAACTTACTAAAAAGATACAAGGCCTAAACAACATGTAGTACATGGACCAGCTGAAAGTCCTGCCACTGTACTTGGTATCCTACAGTCTTCTAAGTGTGACCCATGTTTGGTATGCAAGGCATCCTCTGACCTAATACTGATGGATTTACTGCACATCAGCAAGTCAAGTGACATCAGAAATACTCTATTTAGGAATCAGCAGAATGGTTTGGAGGGGCAGGTATATCTCACAGAGGATACTGCTGATCTGGGGCAGACTGTCCTTCCACTTAAAACAAAGTTCATCCCTGTCCATATTCAAGCACAGCTTGGCTCTATAGATGGGAGGCAGAAATTTTACCCTAGGACTGTCCCCCTATACTACTAATGGACAGAGGTAATTCGTAAATGCTTTATCCCATGCATGCGTCCCCTCAAATTATGTAGGATATGATCCCATTTTTTCTTCATTAGAATTAATGTATAGTTATCGACCATGAAAAGAGTAAGGCCAATCTCTAACCAAATGCGGTGTTAATTTGAGCACAAAAAGGGAATTGGCTGGGCTTGAAGTGGCCCACAAGGACAGCTAGCCTAGTACTTGCTTATGAACCTATGAAGCACTCATCCAAATATTGAAAAATGTGAATGTCTTTTAGTCTGCAGTAAACAGTGACTGGAGATAGGTATTTTGGAAATGTTCTTGATGCTGTGGACAGATCAAAGGGTAAAACAGAGAACTTATGATAATGAATAATTTAAGCTAGATCCAGCAAATTGTAAACATATGAAGTGCTTTGTAAATGTGTATGCGTTGAGAGGTGCCTTTTAGATTCAGCTTTGCCATGAAAGGGGGGGGGGGGCAGAGGTTCAAGAGACAGAAGAAAGAACATCTTGAACTTCAGAATCTTGGCAAAAAAGTTTGGAAAAGAAGGATCCATTACAGGCCTCCAAAATCCTTCCATTTTGGGAACTAGAACATTTCTTAAATAAAAACCTTTGCCTATGAAATAGGGGTGGGGGGCACAGGTTCTATGACTTCCTGTGTTGAAGAGTGGGAGGAAATGGAGAGATCTGGTTCTCTGGACAAGAGGTAATACATTGGAAAAGCCAGGAGAGATTCCCTTTGCTGAGTGTATTGGATTATCTTCAGAACCCAGGTGTCCGAAAGAATCTGATGCCACAAGGGGAAGGACTGCCAGGAAAGGGGGGGGGCTGAACGGGTTCATAGTCATGCTGACTGAGAAGACTGTTCATGATTGTTAGTTGCCTTACCTTTCCTTTTCGCCTTTCCTTTCTATTCCTTTTTAAAACTTTTCTAGCTTCTTAATGTTTAAATTGTTTATTGGAGAAGGGAGGTAAAGAAAAGGGGAAATTGCTGTTGGCTCTGAAAAAGGAGGGTCTCTTTTAAAAAAAAAAAAAAAAAAAAAGCCTTGAATTATTTTTTTGCTGTTTTTACCTCTCCTTTTAAGCACCTCAGCTGCAGAAGGTCCAAATAGAACCTGTTTAATCAAAGGGGAATTTAAAATTTCAGATTTAACATTGTCAGGAGGATTTTGGGAATGAACCCGATCAAGTCTTCTCAAAACTGATACAGAAGCAGCAAACATCTCTGAAAGAAAAGTACGCAGCATCATAGACACACTTTGAAATATGTTTGACATGAGAAACAGCTGTCACAGAAGCATTTAACGAGTTATTTACTTCAGAAGAAGGAAGGTTAGCCATTAACAGTTTAAAATTCTGAAAGTTAAAGTATTAGAAAAATAGATTTCTTTCCCATCCTTTTTCACTGGGGAATGGGGCTGGCAGTCTTAACATGTTCAGCAGAAGTAGCTTTGCATTGAGAAATAATTGCTGAATCTGCTTTAGGCTTAGAATACAGGTACCTGTGTGTCTGGGTTTTCATGAATAACTTGCCAACGTTCATGGGGTTTACGTCTGATCATTATTTAAAGTAGAAGCAGTGAGAAAAACATACCCTAATGCAGGCAAGGCAGGAGGGATAGCCACACCTTTTGACATCTCTTAACTAATAATTCATAATACATTTTTGTGCCACATGAACTTCAATCTGGTCCCACTGAAAAAAAAAAGTTTCAATTTTGGACAAAATGTCAGAAAAAGAAATCTTTTCAGTAGGAACATCTAATAAAATACTTTCCTCAGGTTCAGATAATTCTGGCTGTGAAGAATTTCATGAAATACATCCATCCCCCTGCATTGTCTGCTTTTCTAACTGATTTACTGTCAGAAAGAAAAGGAACTGTTTTAATGAGAGGGCAAAGAAAATATTAGTAAGTTCCTTGGCAAGGTCCAGCAACCCTGCCCTGCCCTGTCCATAGAAATGAGAGACTGAATGTTTTTTTCTCACTAAGTGCACTGTTCCTGAGAACAGACTTGACTCTTGTTAAGCAGACTGGGGTTCCTTCTTTCATCTTCCCCTCTCAGCCAAATGAAGACCCTTCCCCTGACGCTGACAAAAGTGGTTTCTCCCTTGCCTACCAAGGACATCTCTACAGCCACAGAGGATGTGGCTATCCCCTGGTCTTTGGTGGTGGGAAAAGCTACACCAAAAGGATTAGGGGAGGAGGGGGTCTGAGGAAAAATAAGTAACCACAACAGAATCCCCCACCAGTGGCTGAGGCAGAATAGGAGCTGGTCTGACACCTGAAGACTAATTTGAAATGATCTTTTTACATGTTGGAAAAGGTATTAATTTGAAAACTGGAGTTTCCTTCTTATGTAAGCCAAGGAAGAGACGTCAAAAGCAGAGAACTGAGCCAGGATAGTTAACTAATTTGTAATGTAGAGAACAAGTGGTTCTAAGTGGTACACAACTGACTGTCCTCTACAAGCACAGTATCATGCCCAAAACATAAAAGTTTACAATCCAAGTAAACTTTTTATCAAAAGTTAAGTATTACCTAACAGAAGTTCACACAGGCATTCACAGAATTCCCTTGAAAATGCAGTGACAGTTGAACACATTCATTTTCTTAGCTAAACAGAGTTGCTTCACAGACCAAAAAAAAAAAAATTTTCTAAGCAAAATAAAAGTAAGGAGAAAATTTCCTCAGTGGGGACTTTTATGCCAGGTTTTGGTGATCACTAGCTGATTAACAGTTTAATTGGGTCCATTGAAGGCTCACCATCTTCGGTGGCAAAAAAAAAAAATCCCCACTAAAGCCAGTCAGGAATATGTTGCCCTTGATTTACGTATGCCTCTTGAATATTTCTGCTGTAGTGATCCTACTCACACATGTAAGGTTTATGGTGAAGGAATTCATAAAATGGTACTCCTTCCAGAATTTTTCATCAAATTTTCAGGTTCATTTGCATCAGTTCATTAACAGCACTTGGGAAAGGCTTGCTGTGCTGTTATTTAGATCATGTGGAAGTGGCAAAACAGTACGCAAAGAATGACTGTTTTCTTAATTTTCATCAAATTTTCAGGTTCATTTGCTTCGGTTCATTACCAGCACTTTGGAAAGGTTTGCTATGCTGTTATTTAGATCATGTAGAAGTGGCAAAACAATATGCAAAGAATGACAGCTTCCCTGTTTGTTTTTCCTACCTAGGTTAAGGAACATGCAGTAAAATCCTGCAAAATGGTCAGGGACCCAAGTGGCCTTTGAGCTTTCTTTGAAAAGCAGCAGCTTTATTCCTCTACAAGCAAAAAGCAGCAACATTGTTTTCCTCAGTGCATCCTTCATAGAAACTGAGAGGTAGTTTGTCTCTCAGAATGAGAATTTTTTACCTTCCCATTCCAGTTTCCATAGTCAAAGGATTCTTTGACAGGGGCAGGAATCAGCCATGCATTTGGCTTTTTTTCCCCTTCCAAGGAGAAAGTTTTCATTCCTTCAGCTTGCTTGTAATCTGCTAGTCTGCTTGGCTTCCATTGCAGGCTTACTTACTTACAGGTCATACTCTTACCGTTGATGAATGTGACTATTGGAGAGCTGATATGGTCTTGTAGGTTCATACGTTTATACTAGGCTAACAACCACTAGGGCTTTTATAAGCCTAGTTGTGCAGCCCATATGTATCCCATGAATTCATTGCATCTTCACTTTGTATTTTACAGGGTCTTAGTTATGGCATGATTTAATGACTACCTCTGTTTATTAGAGATATAGGTGCTACAGACCAGGGTGAATTTCCAATTTCTTATCCAGTGGTCCAGGTTATACTTGAATAGGGTTAGGGAAGGATTCTGCTTTACATGGAGAGACTGTTCCAGAGAATGGGAATTCTCTGAGATACATATCTATCCTTCCAACTTGTCCTGTTGATATTACAAACAAAGTTTAGGTCCTTAGATCTAGTACTGGTGCTGTTTATTTTGCTGATATGCAAAAGGTCTGTCAGAGCGAGATCTATGGATGCCTTGTATGCCTGGCATAGATCGCTTGTCAGTCTGTAGGAGACAGAGTTTAGAGAGAGGGCTTTGAGGTCATCTGCATACGACTTTGTGTTTACACTCTGTATTCTTTTTGTGAGGAGCCTTTATGGATGCTCCCAATTGTTTTGTGTGTTTTGTGAAGTGCATACTGAAAGGGGAGTTATGCTCAGTGATGGGTCTGATGAGGGCCAGATGCAGTGACATGATGACTTCCTTGGACCGAGATACCATGCCTTTACTTATAAGGTGAGCAGCACAGAATGATTTCTGTACTACCCTGGACACATTTTGGTCAAAGGCCAGGGTACTATTGACATGTGTTCCCAAATACCTGACTACTAGATCTACTGATGTTGTATCGATGATGTACTTTCCCAGGGTAACCGACCTATACTGTTATACACTTCTTGGCATTGAGTTTTAAGCTGTGGCACCACTTGTTTGTCAGTTAGACCTTCTCGTAGGATGTTAGTGTCTTGGGGGGGGGGGGGTGGAGATTCTGACTGTTCCTAGTTTGCAGTCATATGGTAACTTGGTCTTCCAGAGGTCTTTGCCATTGGGCCTTACTTCTGAGAAGTAGATGCCAAAGAGGATTGGGTCCATCACAGCGAAACAAGGGATTCTGCTGATGACCACCCTCTTAGTGGAAGTGGTCTCACCAGTTCTAACTTCCTGGGTACTATCTGTGAGCTAGTTGACTGTCCAGTGTGTTGTATAACGCACCTTCTACATGCTCCATCCCTCAGGAGCTCAAGTAGTTTGGTAAGTTTGTTTACAATGCCAGAGTGGGGTATCGTATCAGGTGTCTTAGCCAGGTCAAGGTAGGCAGTTTGCAGCATTTTAACCACATTCATTGCCTTGGTGACCTTCTTGAAGTCTGCCAGGTTTAGTAGGCATGACCTGTTTTTGACGAAACCAGATGAGGTTGGGTCCAGTGTCTGAAAGTTTCCGATGTCATTGTTAATCATGTCCATGATAATTCATTCCATAGTTTTGCATATAAGAGTAGTCAGACTAATGGGTCTTTTGTTCCCAAGATCTGTTGATAGTCTGTCCTTGTGGAGAGGGCTGGCATTTGCAGTCCTACATTCTCATGGCACAAAGCCTGTCCTGAGACTGTAGTTGATTACTAACTCCAGTGGCCCTGATATGTCTTGCTTCAGACTATTCAGGAGACATCCTGGGGTATTTTCGGGTACCATAGAGGCAGTGTTTTTGGCCGTAGAGAATGCAGCCAGGGCTTGCTCCTGATTCATGTTGAAAGCATTTCCTGGTGTCTGGCTGGGGGGGGGGGTGAGTCGGGGGTGAAGTTGAATTTGGCAGCCAGAAAATTCTGTGCATCACCCAGCTCAGTGAAAGCTGCTCCATTAGTCACTAGTTTGACACACTGTTGGGTACTACCATTGAGTTTTTTTTGACATAGCTGAAGAAGGCCTTGTGGTTGTCTTTGGCCTCGGAGGCTAACTAGACCTTGAAATTGTCTCGTTTGGACTTAATTACTCTCTAGTTTTAGTTTCATGTGTGAGTTCTTGTTTCTTTAGGCATTACATTTTCTAATTTTAGCTATAATATTTTTTCTTTTGCTGTATAACCTGTTGAATGTAGAATTCCACCTCGGTAGTTTGTTCTTAGTTTCTTTAGGGCTTACTTCTGATAGGTACAGCAGCCCTCTGTGCTGCTATTTACATGTTTGCACAGAGTTTCTGTGAACAATTCTGCAAAGGTTGATGGGTTTTGTGGGTTTGGAGGGGCATGGAATTTTTAACAAGCTATTGTTTAATAAAATGTAGTTTGCTTTGGAATAGTTCCTAAATGTTAGGGTTTCTGAACTGATTTTTATTTCAAAGGACACCGCTTTGTACCAGGAAGGACATGACACGGGGGGATTGCATTATTCTCCCATATTTGAGTACCAGGTCCAATACATTTGAACTTCTAGTGGATGTCTGCTCTTTTTGGTTTAGGATGTTTGCATTTACAAAGTCCAAGAATGTCCATGCCTGCAAAATTGAGGCCGTATAGGATTTCCAGTCTATAAAAGGGTAATTAAAGTCCCTCATTAGTAAGGTATTTGGTTGAATGCTAGTGTCTTCTGTAGGTCTAAGTATGAGCTGTGGGTTTCATGTGACCTAGAGCTTGACCTATATATTGTTAGAATGTGGTGTGGGACTTTGTCTGTGGTAATCTACATGCGGTGGTGGTGCTGCGGTAGCGTTGTCATCTCACAGTAAGACGTTGTCCTGTTCGATTCTCAGCTAAAGCGTCTTCTGTGTGGAGACATGCGTGAATGGGCATACCTTCGTTGAAGGTTGTGCGTCGGGGCTGGCAACTCGGTATGTAAAAATCTACTGCCAATCATTAGTGGACCGGAGTTCCGCTGTGGCGACCCCTCACCGGGAAAAGCCGAAAGATACAACAATCTACATGAGTTAGAAACTTCAGTGTTTTATCCTGTTTAACCAACGTAAAGGTATGCTTGCTATTGGTGTAGCTCAAAACCCCTTCACTTTTAGTCCCACTCTATGTAGTTGCTGGTGTAAATGTATGGAAGGTACCAAAGCCTTCCATTGTTAGCGTACTTTCTGCAGCTTTAAGCCATGTCTTGGTAATTGTACAGGTGTCTACATTCTTGTAAGAGTGTCATTTTGTCTTTATGAATATGCATGCGTATATATGCATACATATAATGTGCATATGATTCATACATGTATGTATATAGGTTTACCTTTAAAAATTAATTAGTCTAACACTTTGTTTGGAAGTACGTTTTCAAGTTCACATAATGTCGAATGCATACAGGGCGAACTGACATGTATGCGAACAGCCTCTTGCATTCGTCCTATTCGTTTTGCACATCTGAATGCGAAGTAAGTGGCTGTCGAGATAATAAAAACGTGAATCAGTACCTGTAATGGTTCTGTTTTGCCTTCCCAACTGTTGTTCTGGTACGGAAGCTGTTATATGGTTTGAACTTTATAAAGGTGCCATGCAGGTGAGAGAGAGAAATTAATACAAAGTAAATGTCATGAAATAAACTACAAAACTTTGTAAAATGCCGATATTTGTGTATTTTTTAGGATGATGCGTGTAATGTGCATTTTAAGCCTGGAGTGGTGAATGCTGTGTACAGTATGAGTACAACCCAGAAAGGGAGACAGCTATTAGTTGTTAATGGGTATCAGTATTATAAAGAAAAAGCTATTAATGACAAGCAGTACTGGTGCTGTATTAAGAAGAACAAAGATAAATGTAAGGGCAGGTGTGTCATGGAAGTGGAGTGTGAGGGCTTTAAACTACTAAAGAGTACGGACCACTACCATGCCCCTGATGTCCTAAAGACAGAAGTGTTTAGGGTGCGGAACCAGCTTAAGAGGAGGTCAGAGCACTGTATTGAGGACCCCTGTAAGGTGGTCTCAGAGGTACTGGCCACCACTTCCTCTGATGTTGTCCACGAACTGCCAAATACAACTGCCTTAAAGCAAACCATTACCAGACATAGGTACAACAAAAAATCAGAGACATTTAAGTCCATGAAGTCCTTGAGGGACCTGAGCCCTGAAATGCTTCCCATTAAGTCGGGTGCTTTTATAGTCCACCATAGTAGTGTTGATGCAGAGGATGCAGTCCCTGTTGTAATAACTACCCTGAGAACCTCAAACTGTTGTGCAACTCTGAGTATATAATGGCAGATGGAACATTCCTCATTAGCACAAACAGAATGTCGCCAAATATACAGTATACATTGTGCTCTTGTTAGTGCCAACAGTAGGAAGGTGTTCCAGTGGTTTACAGGATATTGCCCAGCAAGTCATAACAGTGTTACGACCTGTTCTGGGGCATAGTGCTACAATTGTGTATTGAGCATGATTTGAAACTGATGCCTAACATGTTATTGACTGACATTGAGAGGGCCCCATTGAACTGTATCAAGCGACATCTGACTGAATCAGTGGCGAAAGGCTGCTGGTTTCACCTTTGCCAGATAGTGTGGCGACAGATATAGATGCTGCATTTAGCGTCAACATTTGGTAGTGATATCACCTTTGCAATGCTATGAAAGGAGATCCCAGTGCTTGCCTTTCTGGCTCCAGAGGATGTTGCTTCCACCTTCTCAGAAATTCAGTCTGACATCCCAGAAAATGGTAAGGCAGTATGTACATTCTTTAGAGAAAACTACATGCTGTTCAGACCAAGGCAATATGGGATGAGGGGTACAACTTCTGAGAGGTTGCCTCCAACGTTTGAGATATCCTTTTGGAACCAATTTGATACATCCACCATGGGTTGTCCACGTAGCCAAAACACGGTGGAGGGATGGCACAGGAGACTGAGAAGTTTAATGGGGAAGAAGCAACTGTATTTGTTGGATGTGTTGCATGCCGTCCAACTTGAACAAAATCATGTGGATGACATGCGTGTGAGATATGAATTGTGTGTACCAACATCACCACAGAGGAAGAGGCTAATGGACAAGAAAGCAGCCTTTGAAAGGCTGCTATGCAATAGGGCACAATTTACTGCATGGGGCTTTGTACGGTTAGTGGCCAAGCATTGCTCATTTTGAAAACTGAGAAGTGACTAAATGTACTGCAAGTTCCATCTCCTTGAATTATGCTGGCATATGGACATGTAATGCACGAAGAAGTGTTTATTTTTCACATGGGATACACTCTAAGTTTGAAATGTACGTCGGCGAAATGCTGTTTGTGATGTATGTTGTTTGGAATGGGATTTGAATACTCTGCACTACGGAACTTTCACATTGGTATGTGTTGGACTGCTCACTATCCAGTATTGCACGCTAGGGAGCGTAGTATGAAACGGGTTCGAAAAAGGGCGAATTCTGGATTCCGCTATGTGAAATTCGACATTTTGATATAGAGCAATGTGTTTTTTCAGTCATACGGGTCGCACATATGCATGTTTGCATAACTGACATTCAGTTAATCAAAGGTGTAAACCATGTATATATGCATGTATCGAGAGAGGGCTAGTCAGATAGATTAATGTTGGTAACCTACCTTGTATGTGTGTATAAACTGCAGTATCAGAGCAGAAATGGTAGTGTGCAATACTGAGGATTCATTGAACATTAAATATTTTTAGCAACTTTCAGAACCTTCTCATTTATTTTGTCTTCTCTTGTACTTGATTGTAAAACAACAATTCAAAGTTACTCTTCCTTTGAGGAAGAATTGTGAAGGAAGCCTCACAAGAATTCATTTAATAGAATTCTCTTGGGAGTAAGTTTAGTTTTACATTAGGCAATTTATATAAGCCTGCTGCATGTACATGGTCAGCTTTACTAAGCAAGTCTTTTGGTCAGCGTATTTTATTAGGAAAACAATGTCAGATGTGTTTTTGTGATCTCAAGTCATTCTAAGGAGTTGTAACATTATTTTGGTAACTGTTAGAGGAGCCCTAAATAAAACTTTGATTTTTTCACCCCCGTTTTCTCAGAGAAAAGAAACTGCTTGTGAGCTCTGATGATTATGGAAGAGATCTGACAGGTGTGCAGAACCTGAGGAAAAAACACAAGCGATTGGAAGCTGAGCTGGCCACCCATGACGCAGCTATTCAGGTAGTGCTAATGAAAACTACGCATTTTTCTTAAATTTCTTACACATTGATGTTTTACCTGAGAATGGAGTAAAAAAATCATTGAGAGAAGGATATTCTGCACTGTTAGGTAAACAGGGTTTTATAAACACTCCAGCAGGTTAATATTTTGAGGTGTAGCTCATATCTCTTCAGTGCTGTAATGTAATTTGTATCAAGAGATTTATTCAGAGAAATGGTTTGTGAAGTACAGTGAAATGAAAACAGATGCAATGGAAATGCATAGCTCGAAATAACATGCAGAATTAAAATATATATATATATATATATATATATATATATATATCTACATTTACACACACACACACTAATACTTTGTTGAAGCACCTTTTAATTTAATTGCAGCATTCAGTCTTCTTGGGTATACACCTGCCATCAATTAAAGAGACTCTAATTAACCCCAAATAAAGTTCAGGTGTCCTAGTAGGATTTTCCTGTCATTTACTCAGTTGCCTGCAAATGCAAAACCCATGGCTGACAGAGAGCTTACAAAGCATCAAAGGGATCTCATTGTTGGAAGGTATCAGGCAGGAGAAAGGTACAAACAAATTTCCACAGTATTGGATATACCATGGAACACAGTGTGGACAGTCATCAAAAAGTGGAGAAAATATGGGACAACAGTGATGTTGCAAAGAACTGGACGTGCCTCCAAAATTGATGAAAAGACAAGACAAAAATTGTTCAGGGAGGCTGCGAAGAGACCTACAGTAACACTGAAGGAGCTGCAGGAATTTCTGGCAAGTACTGGTTGTGTACTACATGTGACAACAATCTCGAATAATCTCCATATGTCTGAGCTATGGGGTAGGGTTGCAAGATGGAAACCTTTTTCTTACGCAGAAAAACATCCAGCCCCGGCTAAAATTTGCAAAACAATACATAGTCTTCCAAAAGCATGCAGGAAAAAGTGTGATGGTCTGATGAGACCAAGGTTGAACTTTTTGGGCACAATTCCAAAAGGTACGTTTGGCGCTAAAACAACAGTTCACATCACCAAAAGAACACCATCCCCACGGTGAAGAATGGTGGTGGCAGTATCGTGTTTTGGGGTTGCTCTTCATCTGGAACTGGGGCTTTAGTCAAGGTGGAGTGAATTATGAACAGTTCCAAATACCAGTCACTTTTGGCCCAAAACCTTCAGGTGTCTGCTAGAAATCTGAAGATGAAGAGGAATTTCACATTTCAACACAACAGTGACCCCAAACATACTTCCAAATCAACAAAAAAATTGGCTTTACCAGAAGAAAATTAAAGTTTTGGAATGGCCCAGCCAGAGCCCAGACCTATAGCCAATAGAAAATCTGTGGGTGACCTGAAGAAGGCTGTGCACAAGAGATTCCCTCGCAATCTGACAGATTTGGAGCGCTTTTGCCAAGTCAAAATGTGCAATGCTGATAGACTCTTACCCAAGAAAACTGAATGCTGTAATTCAATCAAAAGGTGCTTCAACAAAGTATTAGTTTAAGGGTGTGCACATTTATGCTAGCAGCATATTGTATGTTTTTTATTTTTTATATTTTTTCTCGTAACATATTTGTTTGATGTTCTTCATGTTTCACTGTTGCAGTCATCACATTTGGGTTATCTGCCTGCAGGTAGCCCTCAGCCGGCCTGAATACCAGAGTCTTCGGATTTCTGCGTCGCATGCTGTCGCTTCTTCTATGACGTCAGGTTGTCAGGGGAATAAAACATGCAGCTGACGCCATTACATCAGTCTTTTTTTGCTGTGCGGTGCCTGAAGCAGAAGCAGTTCCCAAGTGCCGATTGGCCGACTCCGGAAATTTTCGTTTTCGAGTTTCAGACCTGAAGTCTTCAAAAAGATAAGTACCCTGTTGGGGATCCTTTTTTCTTGTTCTAACAGATGTCAGAAAAAATTAACAATTGTCTTGCTTGTGGAAAGCAAATACCTCATAGAGATTTTCATTCTTACTGCTTCACCTGTTTAGGCCCAGACCACGACATACCTCGCTGCCGATTTTGTGCCTTGTTCAGCACCCAAACTAGTCGTCGTCAGGCTATTTTTGTAGCTAAATACTTTCTTTCTTGATCTCCGTACTCCAAAATGGCTTCGTTAAGCCATCCGACTACCGATCTTCTGAAAAAAAAAAACATAAGGATAAAGATAGAGACAGACCGCATAGGTCAAAAACTGCCGAAGATGCATCCGTTAAGCTAGTCGCCAGTCCGCCGGTACTCAGGCTCTTTCACCGCCCCTGATACCAGCTACTACAGGTTCGCAGGCCTCTACTGAGACCCATTCAGACTCTGGTATGTTGCGAGATGCTTCTTCGACTATGGAACCTGCAGATGTCTCTACCTTGGATTTGTCCGGAGCCACTGTGCAGGCACCTGCTTCTGAAGGTGTATTCAGGCCTACCGACTTTTATATTAAACAGACAACTTCGTTTCAAGCTAGAAATACCAAATTCCTCAGGCCTAAAGCTTGCACTACACTTAGAAAACAAACGACCAAGCCGCATACTGTGGCCTATATGCCTCAAAAACAAATGATTAGAATGGCAGAAAACCTTATTACCTTAATTAGGGGAAGCCAGCCTTCTCCCTCTAAGAGACCTAGAACTGATTTTCTTTGAGTCTTCTGCTCAGGATTATGATATATCTGCTCCTTATGACTACCAGAATTTACCCTTATCTACTTGTGAGGATTCTGATGCAGAGGATTCCATTCCCTCTGCTTCCCCTCAAGAAGATTTTTATTTTGGTGAAACCTTGCATACCCTTAGGGAGCATTTCCGCTGGGAAAGCTAGTACTATTCTGAGTCCAAAAAGAGACCTAGGGAATTTGTACTCCTACCACAACACAGGCCTCTAGCTATCCCTCCTGTTCTGGAGATTGTAGATGATGTTTTCTTCGAATCCAGCCTTACCCCAGACACTTTGCCTCCAGCTCCCAGGAAACTTGACAGGTACTACAGAGTACCTGACTCTCACAAATTCCTCTTCAAGAATCCTACTGCGGATCCAGCGACCATTTCCCAAGGACCAAAAGGCATTAAGGCTACTACTGCCAAAAGTCCTACCCCTTTTGATAAGGACTCTAGAGCTTTAGACAGATTGGGTAAGAAAGGTATACACTTCTGGTACTTTGGCCATTAGGGCTTTAAATTGCCAGTTTCATATGGTAAAGTATCAGCAGCATATTATGGGACTACTTAAACAGAAAATGATGTTGATTCTTGACTGTGCTGAACACAAAGATTTGCAAGATTTAATGCATTCTGCTGAACAAGTTGGTAAACATACTTGCAATGTGGTTTTGATGGTTTAGAAGCATCTTGCAGGGCTGCTGTCACTGGGTCTGTACTTGGAAGGCATGCTTGGCTTAAGGAACAAAATTTGCCAGATCATGTCAAAGCTAAATTACTGGATGCACCCTTAAACCAAGACCATCTTTTTGGCAACAAAGCAGAAGTCCTCAAAAGGATAGAGGAAAAAGCTAAATCTATGAAAACTGTTAAAGATTTCTTACAAGTACAGCCTCCTAGATTCAGTAGGCATTGGCCTTCAAAGAACTGGTATTTTCCAGTCCCTTCCAGGCCTTCTCAATCCAAACTCAGGAGCAGCAGACTACAAAGACTTCAGTCTCAGGCTATGCACAGGTCTAAACAGTGGGGGGCTCCCACTTCCAAAGCAGGGAGTATTAAGCCACCTCCCTATGAAAAAATGGCATAATGACTTATCCTTAACTCTTCCAAGACCTGCTCAACTACTTGCTCCCTTAGAAGGAAAGCTCGCCATGCATGCAAAAAACTAGGAACTCATTACCCAGGACAAATGGGTTTTAAACATAGTTTCCCTAGTATACGGATTCCACTTTCCACTCACTACCAACCCCAAGTGTATGGCCAGACCTCCCCCCAAATCAGTGGGCAGAGGCCCAAAAACAGTGCTCTCTCTCCTCAGTATCAGGGCCATTCAACCTGTCCCAGCAGAACAAAGGGGACAAGGTTTTTATTCAAGATTGTTCCTGGTTCCCAGAAAAGAAAACACCTGGTGTCCTATCATGGACCTGTCTATTCTCAACATCTTTCTGTTGGTTCCAAAATTCAGAATGCTAACTCTTCAACAGCTTCTTCCTATGCTAGCCAAGGATGCCTGGCTGGCAACCCTAGACTTAAAAGAAGCTTACCTGCACATCCCAAAGAGGGAATCCTGCAGACAATGCCTACGTTTTAGGTCGGCTCCAGCCATTTCATTTTGCAGGCAGAGAAATATTCAGATTTACCCATACTGGGACGATTGCCTGATTCAGGCAGAAAGTCAGGACTTGCTAGTACAACAACTGGCATTTGTAAAGAGACTTCTAACCTCACTGAGATACACCATCAACGAGAAGAAATCGCACCTGGTACCCAGTCAACAGATTGTATTCCTGGGAGCAGGCTTGAATGCAACTTCCCAGATGGCATTCCTCATATCGGAGAAACAAGTTTATTTGACAACCTACTTCAACCTACTGGCCACAAAAACCCAGCTATCTGCAAGGAAAATCCTTCAAGCCCTGGGGTTCATGGCCTCTTGCATTCTGTTAATTCCATATGCAAAACTGCATATGAGGAAACTTCAGTGGTATCTAAAAAGTCTATTGTGTCAACATTCTCAGGACCTGGAAACAGTGATTCCTATCATTCCTTGTCGAAAGGCAGAGCTCCTTTGGTGGGCTTAGGCCTGCTACCACAACAAGGGACTCCCTTTCACTCTACCCCCTCCCGCCCAAACCCTAACCGACACATCAGACTATGCATTGGGGGCTCACATGGCAAGGCAGTGCATTGAGGGCAAATGGAACCCAAAACAGATGCACCTGCATATCAATAAAAAATAAATGTTAGCTGTACAGAACACTCTGACAGTCTTCAAACACCTTATTCTTCTAGGACAACTATTGGTAGACAGACACCACAGTTATGTGGTACATAAACTAGCAGGGGGTGACCGATTCCTACCCACTCAGCAGACTAGCCATGGCTCTGTGGAACACAGCCTTGAACTACCAAGTGAACCTGCAAGCTCAATTCCTGCCAGGCAAACTAAATTCACTGGTGGACAACTTGAGCAGAAGTCTAATAGACCCACACAAATAGAAACTGGAACCCAAAATATTCAAGCTCTTGAGGAACAAATGGGGGATACTACAGGTAGACCTGTTTGCCTCCCCTCAGAACTACCAAGTGAACAAATTCTGCACCAGAACTCCCCTCAGTCAAGCTTGGAAAGTGGATACCCTGTCCGGAAAGGCTCTCAAGTTATGCCTTTCTCCCTCTGCCTCTCCTCTCGAAGGTTCTACTAAAGATCAAACAGGACAAGCCAAGGACAGTTCTGATTGCCCCACACTGGCCACACCAGCACTGGTATCCCCTTTTGCGCAGTCTGACAGTCCTACAACCATGACACCTGCCTCGGACCCCCTTCCCTACTGTCCCAGCAAGTGGGCCAGATTCTACTCCCTCAGCTTCAAACCCTGAGCCTTGCAGCCTGGTTAATTCCCTGAGCTCACCCCTAGCAGCCCTCAGTAAGCAGGTGCTGGATGTCATTCTTGAGGTAAGGAGGCCTAGTACTAGAAAATCCTATTCAGAAAAGTGGAAAAGATACTGTTCCTGGAGCCAGGCTCAGGGGAGGGGCACAACGATGCCCAGCTTACCCCGTATTCTAGATTATTTAACAGAAATGCTCCACAAGGGCCTATCTTTCTCTTCAAGTAAGATTCATGCCTCTGCCATTTCAGCACATTATAATACTGAGCCACACCCCTCTTATCTCATCCCCTGCTAAAACAATTCCTTAGAGGGGCCAGAAGTTTAAGCCGCCAACCCCCCCCCCCCCCCTGGAGAGCTCCAACTCCAGCCTGGGACCTTAACTTTGTATTGGAAAAACTCACTTTTCCCTCCTTTGAACCTGCTGCTACAGCAGAGTTGAAATTCCTTTCTTGGAAAACAGCCTTACTTCTAGCTATCACTTCAGCAAGAAGAGTGTCTGAACTGCAGGCCCTCATGGACCCCTTCATTATCTTCCATGCGGACAGGGTTTCCCTCGGGAATAATCCATCCTTTATGCCCAAGGTGGTGTCTAGTGTGGCTGTAAACCAGTCCATTCATTTGCCTACTTTTTTCCTAATCCTCAAAATAAGGGGGAAAGGATAGTGCATTCTCTGGACGTGCACAGACAGCTTG